>NW_027455997.1:0-27006 GCF_040206685.1 Ascaphus truei | reverse complement strand
GAAGTTAGACATGGCCAGCGGTTGGGTCCAGCCTCCGTGTCGGGCTGTGTGAGCCTTTGTTTGCTGTAGGGCCATCACGCCAAGCTTACTCCCCCCACCCTCCCTGCCGGTGTCACGGCCGGCACCAGAAGTTGGGTGCAACTTCTGCATCCGCATGGTCCCAACTTCTCACCGACACAAGACCCAAAGGCCTTGCCCCCATCCCACATTACCCACAAGGCAAGGTAAGAGAGGGGAATGGAGTGTGAGGAGGAGAGGGGGATCTCCGCTCAAACTGCAGGAGTTGGGTCGCGGCGGGGGGCGTAACGAACACGTCACAGAGAATGATTTCATGACTGCAGCCTCGATCCCCAAGCTGCCGTCTGTAGCCCCGCCCCCTCCCCGCCCCCTCCTCAACTCCTGAAAACGTCTGCTGGGGATGAACACACATCGCCCAGCAGACTGCCGCCCTCCCTCCCGAACGCCCTCCCTCCAACTCCTGCCTCCGGCACCCTGAACGAGGCCCAAGGCCTCGTTCAGGGTGCCGGAGGCAGGAGTTGGAGGGAGGGCGTTCGGGAGGGAGGGCAGCAGTTTTCTGGGCGATGTGTGTTCATCCCCAGCAGACTGTTTCAGGAGTTGAGGGGGCGGGGCTACAGACGTGAGGTTAGGGATCTAAGTTGCAGTCATGAAATTCTCAAGAATAATTTCATTGGCTGCCGAGGTCCCAGTGACGCTGCTGCAGCTTCAAAAAACGATTTTTTCGTTTATTGAAACTGTAGCCAGCGTCACCTCCTGGCTTCGGAGACAGGGCAGCTGCTACCCTGACAACCAGTATTCAATTTGAATACTTTGTGTCCCACGGCAGCTCGCACAGCAGCACGCCCTCCCTCCGAAGCCTGCACCCTGAACGAGGCCTTATTGGCTGAACCAGCTCACGTGACGCGACTGCAGCCCCAAATTTCAATTTGGGTTGTGGTGGCAAAATGACGCAGCGTCAACGCTGTAGTTTGCCACCATAGACCTCTGCCCCCACCCTCTTCTGCAGCCATGCTCCTCCGCTGCCCTCCCTGCTTCCGCCACAGCCATCCTCCTCCGCTGCCCTCCCCTGCCACCACCGCGGCCATCCTCTGCTGCCCTCCCCTGCCATCCTCCAGACAGGAAAAGGCTGAAAACTGGGACATTTGAACGATTTAGATAAACCTGCCGGGACATCGGAACATTTAATGAAAATCCGGTATGGTCACCCTAAGAATAGGTCGTCCTTCCCAAAGAGAACAATACACTAAGGGCCTCATGCAGAGAGCAGCGCTACTTTAAATCTCGCCATTTTTTGGAGAATTTCGCGCAGAAAACAGCAGAAAATAGCGAGTTACGAAAAACGCGCCAATTTTTTTTTTCTATTTCTAAAACTCGCCTCGCGGCTGGCGAGAACCTCCATCTCGCCAGTTTTAAAATTATCCTAATGCAGAGAGGCGCGAACGGCATCTAGCGGCTGTTCGCGCCAATAAAATGGCGCGATTTTCTACTATTTGCCTCGCCAGGAAAAGTTGGCAAGAAGCTGCCGCTCGCGGCCATAGGAAAGGAAAAAAAAAAGGCGCGATTTTTTTTAACACATTTCTGCAGCGCGCCTCTCGCCAATTTAAACTCGCCACACGCATTCATGCTATACATTGCAGAATTCGCACTTTTCTGCATATGGAGAATAAAACTCTCCAAAAAAGCTAGTTTTTATTAAACTCGCCAATTTTTAAATTTGCTGCTCTCTGCATGAGGCCCTAAGTGGTTTAATGCACTGCTGCCCCCTCCGACACTGAAGGGGGTTAAAGAAGGATTCGGTGTAATGTGTCCCGTTGCCAAAAGCTGATATTGAGAGAATGAGAGACCGAAGAATGAGAATCTGGGAAACACAGCTTTACATTTTATTCATGCAGGTTATATGTACACCCCCATTTATACACATAAAATCTATATATTTACATACACATATGTACAGAAGTGAGGGGAGGGGAAGGGACACCTAACTCCTATGGAGTGGTACATCTGCAGCCAAGCTAATGACCCTACCTCACTGCTACCCCCCGTTTTACCATCACCGTGCTCTTTGGGAATAGACTGACTACTTTACTATTGTAGGGGAACAAATAAAACACATTCATTCTGTGCACATTTCCTGCAAATGCCGAAGGGCAGCCCCGGTACCTCCAGCTCTACGGAAATGGGGAACCAGTTCAGATGCAAGATATAAACCAGATGGGGGTGGAGCCAGCCGGGCAGTCACAACCATTTGTGCAGTACATCGGAGTAAGTGTGCACGGTGTTGATGGGCACCAGGCAGCCTGTCTCCTGTTGCTGTGAAACCCATGAAAGACACAGGGTTGCAATGACCATCAGTTCTTTGTAAGCGTGTTGGTGCTGCAGGAATAGGAAGCAGGCCTGCAGGGCACAAGCCTAGATGCAGTGGCGGCACACACACCTATAGCTGTAGAGGAGTCAGAAGACCTGATCAGTTGGCCTGTAATCCCTGCCTTTTAATGTAATGAGGCACTCAGGAGTTGGATTGCATCACTTATGTTCAGGGTTGTGACATTAATCAAACAGAATGCTCCGTTTCACCGAGCTCCCCAGCCTTATTATTTTACCCCTATACATTAAAGGGTCAGACATGGATTTGTTGAACCTATCACCCCACTCAGCTGTCAAAACAGCTGTTTAGAATAACACATCTAGCCACAATTCATGGGGTTTTCAACATGCAGATGCTGATTCGTGGTCTTTTCCATCTCTACGCCTTAACCCTTTCAGCTTCAACGTTCTATTGGGTGAATACAGCCACTGACACCAAATCATCTCTGCAAAGATATTCACTTGAATATCGCATGAGCAAGAGTCTAAATTCAAGTTTATTTCGTATCTGACAGCAATCAAAAACACCAAGAGGAAGCTGGACTTCATCGGAAGGTGCTTTTGATATGTCACAAATGAGTAGCTGTGCATACAGTTCTTTGGGAAGCGCGATCAAAGACGAAATGCAGTTTAACTAGTAATCTTATTCATGGAAGATGTAACAAGTGAATAGCGCAACAGTGAAAAAAGGGTCTGTTTGAATCAGTCTCCTTCCTCTTATGTGATAAAAGGATGTATCGGCGCACTCATTTTAAGCACACAAGGAACTCTCTGTGCATAAGAGGAAGGTGACATGATAGCAGGGGTAGGCAACTCCAATCCTCAAGTGCTGAGCCCCTTCTGCTGAAGCAGGGAGATCCTGAAAACCTGACCTGTGGTGGCCCTTGAGGACTGGATTTGACCACCCCTGCTCTATACCCAACAACATTTAATATCAAACTTAGGGGGTGAAGGACGTTATGACATTATGGTAACCCAAACATTTAACTGACATGCTAGCAATTACTGCCTGCATCTGACGTACTGTACTGAAGGCACTCTGGTAACATCACAGTCACAATTGTCTTTCTGAATGCGTTTAATTAATCCGCCTCCTTAGTACCTACTGTAGCCAACATGTTTGGCACTTTTCATCAGCCTTTAAATTACGCGCAGTTATGATCTCCTAAATGTATAGCTTTGCCCCCCCACGTTTAAAGGAAGAGCGTCATCTGCCCTAGAGTCACTAAGACAGTTTAAAGATACTAGATGACGGATTCCTAACCTATTACATCCAGACACCATAATGGTTAAACATTCGTGAGGAACTGCCCATGACATTTTCAGTGCCACATTCCTGAAAAGGTGTCTCATGCATTTTTATTGCTGCACCACCTTCTAACATTCTGTGTCACCTCCTGAGAGTGTTGCTGCTGTAACATTGTAACAATGTAACAGCTTTTAGAGACAGCAGGAGTTTCATACTACAGTGACTTCATCTCCCAGTTTAAAATTTTCACCCAAAATATTAAAGGTGCAATCCAAGCCTTTTTTTATTTAGAAATACAGGTTTGAAGCAGGGGGTCTCCGGTGCTGGACCCCGTTGATTTCAGCTCCGCAAACCCCCAGCTTTCAGAGATATAGACCTCTGAATGGGGTGCCGGTATCTCCTGCCGTTTAAAAAAGCCCCCGGTCACATGGGACGATCGGGAGCCGCACCGGTTGACGTCACAGCTTCCTCCTATTGGCCCGCAGGGCCGGGAGCTTTGAAAAGCAGTCGTGTAGTGAACCCTGGAGGTAAGGAGGGGGTCCCCTATAACTGAAATTTGTGGGGTTCAGCTCCGGAGATCCCCTGCTTCAATCCTGTATTTTAAAAAAATGAAGGGAATGGATAGAGGAAACAACACTCTGAAGAGGAGTTGCAAACATGGTTTGACCAGACGGTAACAATATTAATAAATATCCTATTGACCTGCAAGCTACATTGTGACGTAATTTGTGTGTTTTAAACCCAATATAATAAAAGACCTCCCACTGGGCCTATGGAAGCTGTGTAACATGAACAGTGTCACCACACACCTCATACACCTTTTGTGGGATTTTACCAAACAGCCGTTTAACCCATTGGCGAGTCTGGTATTGACCGGCTAGTGACATTGTTCCAACATTTAGAAGCGTAACAAATGTTATAGCTACAGTCCCATAACAATCTTCAGTGTTTGCACATATTTTAAAGAAAAGGGAATTTTGCTCCAGCAGTCAAATAACTGTCTTGAGTTGTGTCCCTTTTCCTCGGGTAATACAGGGGCCCATGTTACTTATCCAATTCTGAATTGTCTTATTACTTATAACTTGGTAGGGTTGACTTCTCCCTTTTTTTCAGGTTGTCAACAACTAAGGTTAAGGCATATCCCAAGTACCCAATTGAGCAACAAAATATATTGCAACATTGTAACAGCATTGAGGTTTATGAGGCCTGCGTTTCTGAACCCGATGTTCCCAGATGGGATAAGAGAAATGGAGAATGCTATAGGATCAGGGGCAGCTGCCACATGAGCAGTGTGCTGTCTGTCTCTCCTCCAGACTGGGAATTGTTAGAGGAGGGATGGAAGATTCGGTACCCTGGTCCTCCTGACACTATGACCACAGAGCTGATCTCCTTGCGGTGAGCGTCTCGACCTGAAGGTTGGCTCCTACACCACACATCGGGGTCGTCTGCCATCTCGTAAACGGAGCCATCCTCCTCGCTGGTTTCAAGGGCCCCGCTTTCCACTCTGGAGCCCTCCTTAGCAGAGAGGTGGTGGCCAGGAAGATGTGCAGTGCCACGCAGGCGGTACTGCAGAAGGATCCCTTTCAGACGAGATGGATGGTGGTTGTCTGAGGAGAGGTCTTGGGATGAACCATCTGGGGTATCTTCTTTGGATTCCACCGGCCCCGTACATCCCCTTACATCTTCTCTAGATCCTTGCTCAGTCCTCAGAGCCTCAGGAGCCATTGTACTACTGGCTACTGTAAGGAACTGCACTGGCCCACAGTGACCATTCAAGGAAACCATTCCCTTACCTGGTGTGGAGGAAGGAATAAAGAGATAAATGTGAAGAATTAGACCAAATGGTCTGGGTTACATGTTGCCTACACTAGGATATGGATACATACATATACAGAAGAATGTGTGAATGTTGGTTTATTTACAATGTTTAGCAGGTATGCCAACATTTCCCTTGCAAGTATAGACATGCAAAAGTTCAAAGTAGACTATGGATGCAAACTGCAAGTTCAAACTAGATACTCAAAAGGCCGCAATGGGAATCGAAGACTGCTCCTGTTATCTGAAACACAGAGGAGTCTATACACAAAAGTGTGATAACCACTATTGCTCCAATCATTCAAGTGAATAGCTAAGTGATTAATAGTGGCTATCGCCCATTTAGTAGATAAACTCCATTCTAAAAATTGTAACCTTCATGTACTGTAGGTAGGCATTATTTGACGGTTTGTACTAAATACCCCTGGTATTAAATAACCATTTAACGATGCAAAGTCATATTTTGTGCTTTTTAATCCCTGAACTTTCAAGATCTTTAAATAATAAGGAACATTACTACAGATATCCTATAGAACCAGAACCATTACATGGGACTTCTTCCTTGAAATGAGAATCTTCACCAGCGGGAAGAACTTGTGTTAAAATACCTCTGGTGTATGTCAAACAAGTAGAACTCTGGAAACCTTACTCCTGTGAAGGGTTATTAATGCATGCTGCTAAATGTTAGTCAAGGGCAGGAAAAACAAGTCGCCAGTCCTGGATGTATGATTTTAAATAAATAAATACTTTACCATATCTTCAGATTTTATCCAGTTTCCTAAACACTCTAGGTTCACCTATGCCTGCATGTGAAGTTTACCATAGCTTTGTTTAGGAACAGCAGAAACCTAAATGTAACAAATAGGGCATACAAGTAGGGTACCAATTATGGCCCAAGTACTGTAGGGTTAAAAGTAGGTGAACCAAATGGCCCTTATCTGCTGTCAGATTACATGTTGATGGTGCCCAGAAGCTTGTGATGGTCAGCATGGGAAGCCTTTCTTACCCGTGATTTTGGGGATCCCCTCGAGTTTTGGCACAGGCAGGGTGATCAGGATGCCCAGGTCGGTGCCTACCCACAGCAAGCCGTGGCAAATGAGCAGAGCAGTAACTCGAGCATTCTTTTGTTCTGCATAAAGAGAGACCACGGTGGAGGAATAATGAGAGGGAGACCAGAGAGATGACAAATACACAGACCAACTCAAAGATTGCCCTGCGAGAAAGTTGGGTCATGTGGTTCAAAGAAGCGTAATAATTCTAATAGCAAATAACAAACTTTCATTGAAGTTCATGCGAGCATACGAGCTGGGAATGAGTGAAACTGCCTTCCCATGGGTAACTCTCACTCATTAGGAGTTAGACTTCACAGGGCAGTGCAGAGTATTGTATTATGGTTTCCCATTATTATATATAGTTTGTATATTTTGTGATGTCAAGTACTCTCTGTTTGGTGAACACTATATAAAAATACAACATTAGAAATGAGAAAGTGATAGCACACCCCATGTGTTTGAGTGATTACAGAAGCAAGTTTATTGCACGAAAGTGAGAACAATGTAATTCTCCAACCTTAAGAACAAAACAAAAAGCTTAACATGGGTAAGTAAGTTCATAAGATGAAAGTAGATGGATGTCCGGATACAGGACAAACCTGGGGGAGCCTGCGTGTCAGTGCAATTCCCCATAGTTGATAGCACCTTTTGTTACCATCTGCAGGCAGAGGCAAGATCCTATACGGATATCATGCAAGACAAAAACGCACTCGTTCTCTGCCAGGGATTAACATGTTGTGGGTGTCAGATACGATTACTTCTCCGGCTCCGATTCCTTTTAGGCGGGAGCCAGGGAAACCGGGCAGAAGCCAAGCTGTGCTGTATCATTAGCGCAGTGCTCACTAAACCTCCCATCCACCCAGTGTACTGCTCGGGACAATGGCATGGTGTCGTGCGACTGTCCCGGACACGCTGCTCCCAACCGGGACACTGCCAGGCTCTTCACGTGGTAAAAAGTCTTTAAACACCATTTAAAAAAAATATATATGTAATATTCATACGCAACCCTTGAGAAATACAGAAACATCGACGTGTTTGCCTTTTTGTGTTGACCTGATTGTCAAGTAAATCTTTTTTGCTGCACTCCATTCTGGTGTGCTGAAACGCCTTTGGCTGCCTCATTCTACATCAGGAGCAGAGTTCTCCCTGGATGGACCTTTTAAACAGGGAATGATCTTCAGCTGAGGAGGCCCAACACTTCTGTGCCAGCATGTCTTGCGGAGGTGCCCATTTCTTGTCTGGACAGGACCCCTGGGGTTTAACATTCTGGGAGTTCACTTCCTCACATGAAGCTTAAGATGTCAAGTTCCCCACTAGTCTCGTTTTTACTTATGTTGAGATTCTTTTGCCTGTGGTTTATCTATATCTTTTATCAATTGTTTTTAATGAACACTAATAAATGAGACGTTTTAATTGGCAATTCGGGCCATTTTGCAACCTTTATTGTAGGTCACCACTCAATAGTTGATGTGAAAAGAGGATGGATCTAAGTCAGGCGTGGCCAACTCTAGTCCTCATGGGCTACCAACAGGTCAAGCTTTCAGGATATCTCTGCTTCTTTGTCTGATTGAGCCACCTGTGCTGAAGCAGTGATATCCTGAAAGCCTGACCTGTTGGTAGCCCATGAGGACTGGAGTTGGCCACACTAGATCTGTGCTAATGCCAGGGCTTCTTTCCTGGGTAATCTTGCACAATGCTGTATATCCCTGCGAATATCATCACTATCCCAGACAAAGCATTATATGGTGTGGGATTTTACCTGTTCAGTAGGGGGATTGTTTTGGATTTTATGCAGTAATATGAGAGGAAGGTACCAGAAGCAGGGAGTAATGAGGAATGTGTTACCTGGCAGAAGCAGAGCGTAATGAGGAAGAGGTTACCTGGCAGAAGCAGGGAGTAATAAGGAATGTGTTACCTGGCAAAAGCAGGGAGTAATGAGGAAGAGGTTACCTGGCAGAGGCAGGGAGTAATAAGAAGGGAGTTACCTGGCAGAAGCAGGGAGTAATAAGAAGGGAGTTACCTGGCAGAAGCAAGGTGCGGGTGGCTACGTTGATCTCCTGTAACAGCTCCAGGGTCTCAGTGTGAAAGAGGCGGATGGAGGAGCCCTCCGAGAACGCCATCCACACCCCTCCTCCTGCCCTCACCATGTGGGTTACACTCACTCCCTCCTCCTGCAGGGCTTCAAACCTCTAGCAAGAGAGGAACAAAGGGTAAGTAACACACAGACCAGCACAGGGACACAAAGACAAGTGCAGGAACAGGGAGCACAGGGTAAGAGATTGTATAAAGCCGGTGAGTCGCAGACAGTGGTGCCGAGGACAAAATACTCACACAGAGAGGGGACACGGGCTCACATAGAGAGGGGGACAAGGGCTCACACAGAGAGGGGGACACGGGCTCACACAGAGAGGGGGACACGGGCTCACACAGAGAGGGGGACACGGGCTCACACAGAGAGGGGGGCACGGGCTCACACAGAGAGAGGGACACGGGCTCACACAGAGAGAGGGACACGGGCTCACACAGAGAGAGGGACACGGGCTCACACAGAGAGGGGGACACGGGCTCACACAGAGAGGGGGACACGGGCTCACACAGAGAGGGGGACACGGGCTCACACAGAGAGGGGGACACGGGCTCACACAGAGAGGGGACACGGGCTCACACAAAGAGGGGACACGGGCTCACACAGAGAGAGGGACACGGGCTCACACAGAGAGAGGGACACGGGCTCACACAGAGAGGGGGACACGGGCTCACACAGAGAGGGGACACGAGCTCACACAAAGAGGGGACACGGGCTCACACAAAGAGGGGACACGGCTCACACAGAGAGAGGGACACGGGCTCACACAGAGAGGGGACACGGGCTCACACAGAGAGGGGGACACGGGCTCACACAGAGAGGGGGACACGGGCTCACACAAAGAGGGGACACGGGCTCACACAGAGAGAGGGACACGGGCTCACACAGAGAGAGGGACACGGGCTCACACAGAGAGGGGGACACGGGCTCACACAGAGAGGGGACACGGGCTCACACAAAGAGGGGACACGGGCTCACACAAAGAGGGGACACGGCTCACACAGAGAGAGGGACACGGGCTCACACAGAGAGGGGACACGGGCTCACACAGAGAGGGGACACGGGCTCACACAGAGAGGGGGACACGGGCTCAAACAGAGAGGGGGAAACGGGCTCACACAGAGAGGGGGACACGGGCTCACACAGAGAGGGGACACGGGCTCACACAGAGAGGGGGACACGGGCTCACACAGAGAGGGGGACACGGGCTCACACAGAGAGGGGGACACGGGCTCACACAGAGAGGGGGACACGGGCTCACACAGAGAGGCGGACACGGGCTCACACAGAGAGGGGGACACGGGCTCACACAGAGAGGGGACACGGGCTCACACAGAGAGGGGGACACGGGCTCAAACAGAGAGGGGGACACGGGCTCAAACAGAGAGGGGGACACGGGCTCACACAGAGAGGGGGACACGGGCTCACACAGAGAGGGGACACGGGCTCACACAGAGAGGGGGACACGGGCTCACACAGAGAGGGGGACACGGGCTCACACAGAGAGGGGGACACGGGCTCACACAGAGAGGGGGACACGGGCTCACACAGAGAGGCGGACACGGGCTCACACAGAGAGGGGGACACGGGCTCACACAGAGGGGTACACGGGCTCACACAGAGAGGGGGACACGGGCTCACACAGAGAGGGGACACGGGTTCACACAAAGAGGGGACACGGGCTCACACAGAGAGAGGGACACGGGCTCACACAGAGAGAGGGACACGGGCTCACACAGAGAGAGGGACACGGGCTCACACAGAGAGGGGGACACGGGCTCACACAGAGAGGGGGACACGGGCTCACACAGAGAGGGGACACGGGCTCACACAGAGAGAGGGACATGGGCTCACACAGAGAGGGGACACGGGCTCACACAGAGAGGGGGACACGGGCTCAAACAGAGAGGGGGACACGGGCTCACACAGAGAGGGGGACACGGGCTCACACAGAGAGGGGACACGGGCTCACACAGAGAGGGGGACACGGGCTCACACAGAGAGGGGGACACGGGCTCACACAGAGAGGGGGACACGGGCTCACACAGAGAGGGGGACACGGGCTCACACAGAGAGAGGGACACGGGCTCACACAGAGAGGCGGACACGGGCTCACACAGAGAGAGGGACACGGGCTCACACAGAGAGAGGGACACGGGCTCACACAGAGAGGCGGACACGGGCTCACACAGAGAGGCGGACACGGGCTCACACAGAGAGAGGGACACGGGCTCACAGAGAGGGGACACGGGCTCACACAGAGAGGGGGACACGGGCTCACACAGAATGGGGACACGGGCTCACACAGAGTGGGACACGGGCTCACACAGAGAGGGGGACACGGGCTCAAACAGAGAGGGGGACACGGGCTCACACAGAGAGGGACACGGGCTCACACAGAAAGGGGGACACGGGCTCACACAGAGGGGGACACGGGCTCACACAGAGATGGGGACACGGCTCACACAGAGATGGGGACACGGCTCACACAGAGATGGGGACACGGGCTCACACAGAGAGGGGGACACGGGCTCACACAGAGAGGGGACACGGGCTCACACAGAGAGGGGGACACGGGCTCACACAGAGAGGGGGACACGGGCTCACACAGAGAGGGACACGGGCTCACACAGAGAGGGACACGGGCTCACACAGAGAGGGGGACACGGGCTCACACAGAGAGGGGGACACGGGCTCACAAAGTGAGAGGGGGAAACGGGCTCACACAGAGAGGGGGACACAGGCTCACACAGAGAGGGGGACACGGGCTCACACCGAGAGGGGGACACGGGCTCACACCGAGAGGGGGACACGGGCTCACACCGAGAGGGGGACACGGGCTCACACAGAGAGGGGGACACGGGCTCACACAGAGAGAGGGACACGGGCTCACACAGAGAGAGGGACACGGGCTCACACAGAGAGGGGGACACGAGCTCACACAGAGAGGGGGACACGGGCTCACACAGAGAGGGGGACACGGGCTCACACAGAGAGGGGGACACGGGCTCACACAGAGAGGGGGACACGGGCTCACACAGAGAGGGGGACACGGGCTCACACAGAGAGGGGGACACGGGCTCACACAGAGAGGGGGACACGGGCTCACACAGAGAGAGGGACACGGGCTCACACAGAGAGGCGGACACGGGCTCACACAGAGAGGGGGACACGGGCTCACACAGAGGGGGACACGGGCTCACACAGAGAGGGGGACACGGGCTCACACAGAGAGGGGACACGGGTTCACACAAAGAGGGGACACGGGCTCACACAGAGAGAGGGACACGGGCTCACACACAGAGAGGGACACGGGCTCACACAGAGAGAGGGACACGGGCTCACACAGAGAGGGGGACACGGGCTCACACAGAGAGGGGGACACAGGCTCACACAGAGAGGGGGACACGGGCTCACACAGAGAGGGGGACACGGGCTCACACAGAGAGGGGGACACGGGCTCACACAGAGAGGGGGACACGGGCTCACACAGAGAGGGGGACACGGGCTCACACAGAGAGGGGGACACGGGCTCACAGAGAGGGGGACACGGGCTCACACAGAGAGGGACACGGGCTCACACAGAGAGGGGGACACGGGCTCACAGAGAGGGGAGGACACGGGCTCACACAGAGAGAGGGACAGGGACACACAGAGAGAGGGACAGGGACACGGGCTCACACAGAGAGGGGGACACGGGCTCACACAGAGAGAGGGACACGGGCTCACACAGAGAGAGGGACATGGGCTCACACAGAGAGAGGGACAGGGACACGGGCTCACACAGAGAGAGGGACAGGGACACGGGCTCACACAGAGAGAGGGACGGACACACAGAGGGGGGGAGCACAGGAACACACAGAGGGGGGGAGCACAGGGACACACAGAGGGGGGAGCACAGGAACACAGAGGGGGGAGCACAGGGACATAGAGGGGGGAGCACAGGGACACACAGAGGGGGGAGCACAGGGACACACAGAGGGGGGAGCACAGGGACACACAGAGGGGGGGAGCACAGGGACACACAGAGGGGGGAGCACAGGGACACACAGAGGGGGGGAGCACAGGGACACACAGAGGTGGGAGCACAGGGACACAAAGAGGGGGGGGAGCACAGGAACAAACCAAGGGAGGAGCACAGGGACATACAGAAGGGGAGCACAGGAACACACAGAGAGGGGGGGCACAGAGCAGTACAGCACAGAGACAGAGAATATAAACTTTTAACATGAAAATTTAAATAAAACACGATTTAAAAATGCTTCTGTAACTCAGAACTGGCAAATTAGTTAAACAGCGGAAGAAACACAAAATAAAGGACAATAACCGTGTGGCTGGAAATAGAACAAGAGTCAGATAATTAAGCTTTCAGACAAGCACCTGAATAAAGGCAACCCAAAAAAGCCTGAATGTTTAAACATCCATAAATTATAAAATCCTCTAGCCAGAAAATGGTAAAATGAAGAACCTACTAAAAATTCTAAGCTCATGAAACTTTTAGTTGGTCTCTCTCAGTCAGCAATAGGTCACTCACGTAATTGGCAAACGTAACAAATGTTTTGGCCTCCAGTTACTCGGAGGGGCCCAGCAAGTATTTGATTATTATTTTGTTATCGTAACCATGGTTTTTTATTTGCCCGTGCATTAAATTCATGTGTTTTAAGTTTCACTTTATTAGGGACCCCTTATAATGTTTTTGGGGCAATTAACTGGCTAAGGGCTGTACCACGTCTAATGGGGTAGCATCTATGAGCTCCTCTAGCCCAGGAGAGCGGTAACTCTGGTCTCATGACATCATCACGAGTAACAAGAGTCCTGGCGCATTGTCGAGACTTTTTACCAATGGCAACTAAAAGCAGCATGTCATGGGGTGCAGACTCACAATTAATATAGCCACCCCGCCCCGCTCCCCCCAAACCGACTCCCCTTCTAGAAATTAATGAATATTTATAATTAAGTCTTGATTAAAAGTGTACCTGCAATAAAGCTGTGACCATATACTGTAATTGCCGTAGACACTATACTCCATGGACCGGAATCCATTTTTAGTCACACAGCGAGTTACTAAAGCATGAAGCGGGCTGATGTAACGAATTCCCGGAAGGGAGAAGTGATGCCCACAATATGAGACCCTACCCCCTCATATACATTTCAATGTTTTGTATTCAGGTAAAAGGTTTTCAAATAAATACAAATATTTCTGAGAGGGACAAGGAACAAAACAATATGTACGTTTGTGAAAATTAACATTTGGCCATACAACTTTTGTTCTTTTTGTAGACATACAGACAGACAGACAGAGCGCACACTATAAGGCCAGGGACAGAAACAATTTAATCACACTATTAATGGCTAGCAAAACACTCAAGCGTTAAAATGCATTAAAATATATATAGGGAAATGGGGGGAAGGGGGAGGGAAGACAGGAGATAGCAGAGGGATAAAAAGTCCAGATATAGTCACATACAGTATATGAGGAATTACTTCAATCCCAAAAAAGGTCAGCAAAACGGTGTTTGAAGATAGCGTGGACAAGTGGAAATGTGACGGATAACATGCTGTATTGATGGTGAAAATGCCGGTGTCTACTCCACTCAGATCGCTGACAAAACCCTGATGAAGTCACCAGATAGCGTGACGAAACTAGTTGGATCCATGTCACAGACGGCACAGTGCTGTTACTGTAGCTGAGACTTGGATCAGTCTTATGCTCAGCTGCTTTCAAAAGTTTTCCTGTCAGATGGTTTATACAGCTCACACAGCTACATTGTAGCAATTCATTAGTGCAGGAACACCTTGCTACAATAACTTGCCCTCATCAGCAGTGGATTGTATGGAACTTGAGACGACAGAGTAACGGGCGCACAATTTTTTCACACAGCGAACGCGAGGCTAATTATCCATCTGCCTTCATTATTCGCTACCCTGTGGAACGTCCGTGCCCTTGTTGTTTCCAAGCTTTCTCCCTGCACAAGCTTATCCGTGATCTGAGTGGAGTAGACGCCGGCATTTTCACCATCAATACAGCATATTATCCTCCACATTTCCACGCTGTCTTCAAACACAGTTTTGCGGCACTTTTTGGGATTTAAGTCATTGGTGACTATATCTGGACTTTTTATCCCTCTGCTATCTCCTGTCTTCCCCCCCCACCCCCCCACCCCATTTCCCTATATGTATTTTAATGCATTTGAACACTTGAGTGTTTTGCTAGCCATTAATAGTGTGATTAAATTGTTTCTCTCTTTCCCTCTGAGTATCTCCCTCACCGGACTGGTTAACCAATTTGAGAGCTGCCTTGCCTATTGGTATACAAGTATCCCCATCTATAAGCAATACAATATATGTTATTATCCTTACACTTTACACACACCATTCAATCACTTACTATCTGTTTCACCGTGTATAGTTACTTGGCACTTTTCTAATATATATATATATATATATATATATATATATATATCACGTGGCTATTTCACTTGTCACATAATCACTTGCTTACCATTATTATTAATATTATTGTTTATCTGTAAAGCGCCAACATATTCCGCAGCGCAGTACAGTGGGGTACAGAGTGACATCAATTACAGAAACTAAATGCCATACAGACAAGGGCAAACAGATACAGAATATAATGAGGGCTCTGCTCCTGAGAGCTTACACTCTATAGCAGCAGTGCGCAAACTGGGGGGGGGGGCGGGAGAATTTCTAGGAGGGGCGCGGGCGGTTACAGAGGCCCCACAGCATTTAAATAAAATGCCAGGGGAGGCGTGAGGCCTCTGTAACTCCCTTACCTGCTGCCAGCCGGGTCTTCGGCGCTGCGTTGTCATGTGACGTCATGCGTCAAATTATGTGATCGGGTCACATGACTGCAACGTCATTTAACGCTGGGCCATTGGGAGAGGGGGGGCGCGAACGCGGCGGCTCCTGGGAATGGGACCGCAGCTCAAGAAGTTTGCGCATCCCTGCTCTTGAGCATGGGTCTCAAACTCAGTCCTCAAGGATAGCTCTTATGGATACCCCTGCTTCAGCACAGGTGACTCAATCAGTGGCTCAGTCAAAGACAGAGCCACCTGTGCTGAAGCAGGGATGTCCATATAACCTGGCCTGTTGGTGGCCCTTGAGGACTGAGTTTGAGACCCTACTCTAGTGGGTTAAGCTACTCAGCCCTTTTGTTACTATAACAGAACCTTGCCTGGCCTCCTATGCTGCCTGATTGCTGTGTTGAGTTGCCAGTCCCCGTCCCCCCTGGTGTTTTTGGGGTACTTAGAGGTCTGTCCTCCTGGACGGGGAAGGGAGGGGGCAAGGGAGAAAAAAATAAATATCGGTGCCTGTCTTAATATATAGAAGCTAATAACAGCGCTGAAGCCCTGTAGGCTGTGTGCACACGTTACTATCCCAGTCTAGGGGAGATTTGACATCTATATTATATAGTACTTGGAAAGCACGCCCTGGGGCCAATAAATTCACTCTTTGGGCTTGTGCCCAAAATGTCCACACTTTATGTCGATGCGAGGGGGATTCAACACCTTTTGCCTGTGCAGGAGGGACTTTTTTTTTGGAGCAAGAACAACATCCTGCATATATTAATGAAAAGGATAAATCCCACAGACTGTCACCTGCATTACATACGGGAGTTTAAATGATTGCATTTCTTTTTGCTAGTTGCACACGCACGCGGTGGAAATATTTTCGGGGACGCACGCCGGCTGAGATTGTTGTCTTGAGGCAGAGCCCCGACTTGTAAACTCGAGCGTCCCTCTCGGGGTCCGGTGGAGACCCATTTATTTAAGGTCAGGATAGGATGCGGATTTAGATCTGCGTGTACCCACCATGCATTGCTCCAAACAAACACCTTTTTAAGGATAGCAGTCCGGCGTGTCTGCGTGCGATAACCCAGGGCTGGCCATGCATTATTCATCAGAAGCCGCAAAGCGGCTGCCAGAGTTATGAGGTTTAATAGATGCAAACTAGGTTTATGTGTTAGAATATGCAAATGTCTGAGGGGGGCAGGGGGGGAGAGAAGGACAGGAAAGCGCAGCTATGGTAATATTCTTACCAGCACAGACCTGTCCTCCGAATGTCCATGCTGGGGGCAAGAAGCTACTGCAAATGAGGCCGTGTGAAAACATTGCCACAAACCTAAAAAGAGGGGGCGTGCCGGAGACCCTCACAATAACACCGTGTTAAGAGTAACTACAACACATATAATCGCCCTGACAGTGATGCTGTTGTGTTCCTGAAAGTTTTTTTTTATTATTTTTTACTGGTTCCAGGAGGTTTAAAAGAATATAGATCATTTGCAGCACGCATTCATTGGACACGGAGGACGACCTGGCAGTGAGAAGGTGGGCTGTGCATCAAAAAGGCTTCTCCCTGCTGCAAAACTGGAGCAAAACAGCACCATGTTTATTAAAGCAAAATAATCTGGGTGTGTTCTACAAGGCCAGGGGTGGGAAATCTCCTGTCCTCAAGGGCCGCCAACAGACAGGTTTTCAGGATATCACTGCTTCAGCAAAGGTGGTTCAATCAGTGGCTCAGTAGAGTCAGCTGTGCTGAAGCAGGGATATCCTGAAACCGGTTAGTGGCCCTTAAGGAATGGAGTTTCCCACCCCTGTACAAGACCCTTTTATGTAACACACGTAGTGCAGGGGTCTCAAACTCAGTCCTCAAGGCCAGGTTTTATGGATATCCCTGCTTCAGCACAGGTTTTCAACTGAGCCACTGATTGAGCCACCTGTGCTGAAGCAGGGAGATCCATAAAAGCTGTGCTGTTCATGGCCCTCAAGGACGGAGTTTGAGACCTCTGATCTACTGTAGAGCAATGTTTTTGCTCTAGTTTTGCCAACCAGAGACCTCGATACATAGAACACCTCCTGGATGTTATGCAGAATCCTGGTTACCAAACTTGGGCAATAATGACATCAGAACACAGCCCTGAATTTCTGCACTTTTATTGTCCCCGTTTTGCAGCCAGGAAACGTTATCGCCTAACCAAGCAGAACTGCTCACTTTTCTGGGTTTGTTTTGTTTATTTAAACAAAGACCTACAATACGGATGTGTGAACTCCTTTTTGTGGCGATGTAGAACAGTAATAGGGAAAACCAGAACCCTTATAGTTATACCGCCTTCTCGCGGCTCAGACTCCCCACATTAACGTACTGTGTGCAGCGTACTAATAGCTGCATCATTAGGAAGCAGCCTGACTGACAATGTTCTCCAATTAGTGGTCTATATGCATTTAAGAGACCATTATGTGTCCATGGTAATAATTAAATAGTTTAAGAGAAATAACAGAAAGCCGATAGCACACACTGAAATGAAATCTCAGATCTATAGCTAAAGATGGAGGAGTTCCTCGGTACCTGGGTTTTTAGGGTCTCCGGCTCCAGAACAGTGACTGTATTCCGGCAGCTCACCCACACGCAGTCATCAAGCACCAGCAATACCTGCACAGGCCCGTCTCCCACCTGCACAATGGAGGGGTTTCCTGGATCCCAAAATCCTCCTGACGAGTGAGAGGTAAAGGTGGATGATACAGAGTTGCTAACTGCAGTCAACCTTCTCAATCCCCCTCCCCACTTCTAACCCTCCCAACTTCTAAGCCTCCCCACTTCTAAGCCTCCCCACACTCCCCACCCTCCCCACTTCTAACCCTCCCCACTTCTAACCCTCCCCACTTCTAACCCTCCCCACTTCTAAAGCCTCCCCACTTCTAAAGCCTCCCCACTTCTAAAGCCTCCCCACTTCTAAAGCCTCCCCACACTCCCCACCCTCCCCACTTCTAACCCTCCCCACTTCTAACCTTCCCCACTTCTAAGCCTCCCCACTTCTAAGCCTCCCCACTTCTAAGCCTCCCCACTTCTAAGCCTCCCCACTTCTAAGCCTCCCCACACTCCCCACACTCCCCACTTCTAACCCTCCTTTCCCTCTCCCCACTTCTAACCCTCCCTTCTTTAACTTTTCTTTCTATGAACATGGCTCTACCAATAGAACCCAATCTGTTTTTACAGCACCCACTGCATAGTCCAGTGCTTTCATACAAACAGAGTACTGCCAATTCTTCTCATGCTGGCCTGAAGCATCTACCATTGTTCTTCCACCCACACAGTTCTATTAAGGCATTCCCTGCTAATTCCAATATAGTAACTTCCCACAAACACGGATCTGCACAGTAATCACACAATACTATATTCCACTATTCCAACACTGGCTCCAAACCCACTACACATGCCTATTGCAATGCATACTGATCCCATGCTGCTATCCCCAAATAAACCCAACACACACATCACGTGTGAGATACTGCATGACAGGGCCCGCGGTTCCAGAAGTACTACTATACCCCATGTCTTTAAAGCTGCAGTTCAAGCAATATCCTATGTTTGTTTATTTAATAAATCAGTTCTGTACGAAGAGAAAATACTTTTTTTTTTTTAAACAATTTTAAATACTTTTTAATGTATTCTAATGTAACAAGCATTTATGTTCTTATAGCAAATATTTACAAAGTCACATCCCTTTCCCCTTCTGAAACAGCATCACCCTTTTCAGCACTGCCCTCTCTAGCAGTCAACCAATTGAATCTAGTGCCTGTCTGGTCACATGATCTTCCCCACAGAATCGATTACAGGAGAACGGATCGATCGGCAACCAGCTAATCACTTGTCAGTGTGCAGATTGTGATGATGCACATATTGAATGACTTTAAATCTCTACCAAAGCATCTTTTCCTGCCTTGTAATCTCTACACATTGCTTCACAAGTGCACCGTTCAGACAAAGCTAGGTTTGCTAGTATAGCTCTTTCTTGTGCTGCACAAAGCCCGGCTGTTCATATACTCCACACATTCAGCTTTGTCAAAACCATCTCAAGTTCCAACATTCTGTCTAAAGCCTTCTGCTGTACCTTTATTAAACTCCCCAACAGAAATGCAGCCGCGTCTTACCCTGTGTTTTGGGGTACAATACTACAGTGCCATCTTGCAGTCCCGCACACAGGAAGTTAGAGCTGTGCCCAAGGCAAAGGACTGGCTGTAACCCGGGGCTCTTCACGGCCATTAAACAGGGCGATCCGGTGTCGACGCTGCCGTACACCATGATACTGCCGGCGAGAAGGGGAAAATATCAGGGCATCAGGACAAAGGTCTAGTATGATCATTGTGGCTTTAACTAGAGTGGTCCATGCAGGCGCTCACCTCTTATTTCACATGAAAAGGTACAATGTACATAGCGCTTAATCCTTTCACTGCCAGAAGGCCCTGCAGCTTAATAGTTACTTTTTGATACATATCTTGATATTTAATTGTCTTTTTTTTTTTAAATGTATGTGATTGCAAATAGTAAGTTTAAAACCTTACTGGCGTCTGCCTCTTTCGTGACAACATAATGTCCCAGTTACGGGGGTAAGAGCACAATTTCAGGGAAGTTTCTTATATGTGACAGCCGAGTGTCTCTTTCACATTATTCCTACTCCTTTAGTGAAGAAACCCCCAGTTTAATATACAGGGAAACGCTTCCTGGTGTCATGGAAGACTGAGCCATCTGTGCTGAAGCAGGGATGTCCTGAAAACCTAACCTGTTGGTGGTACTTGAGAACCGGAGTTGGGAAACACTGCTCTACTCAAATGAACTGGTGCCAGAAACTGCAGTGGAAAAAGCAGCTTTGTGGCATATTGAAGAGGGGGCCCAAGGGCGATCAACTTGTACTCAACAAAAGATGAAGCCCGGCACAACGGACTTGAAAAAGAAGAGTTTAATGAGCCAACAAATCCAACGTTTCGGCTACATAGTGCTGCCTTTATCACGGTTAGGGCTTGTAGGTTTAGAGGATGCCTCAGTTTAGACATAAATGAGCACTTCAGTATTAGGCGATACCTTTTTTATTTGAACTAACACTTCTAGGGCAAGCTTCCGAGAGGTCTACTCGGTTCCTCGAGCCCTGTGCTGTATGGCTGGACCTGAGGAAGGGAGGAAAACTCTCGAAAGCTTGCACTAAAATATCAATTGTTAGTCCAAAAAAGTATCACCTAATATGGAAGTGCTCATCCACTCTGCACTATCGCAGTATCGCAACGGGACACACACGGCAACTTCTATTTAATGCAGTTTGGACAGAAAGCCTCACGTCTGGAGCCTCACGTCTGGAGCTCTGTTATGTGTGAAAAGAGGGTGCGGTTCTCCTGGGATTACCTCTTACAAGATTATAGAGAGAGTGCTTTATACTGGAATCTAGTGCATAATACAGGGGTGCACAACTCCAGGCCTCAAGCCCCCCCAACAGGTCAGGTTTTCAGGATAACCCTGCAGCACAGGTGGCTAAATCAGTCCCTGCTTCAGCACAGGTGGCTCAATCAGAGGCTCAGTCCTTGACTGAGCCTCTGATTGAGCCATCTGTGCTGAAGCTGGGATATCCTGAAAACCTGACCTGTTGGGGGGGGAGGCACCTCTAGTTACATAAATGCCATTTGCGCTATCTGGGGACCTCTCACCTCCCGTCCTGCAGACCGACACATACAGTGGGACGCGCCGAGACAGACGTACACTCCTCTTCATTCTCGCCGCCCTCCTTGGCCCAAGTGACGCACACGTTCTCCACGCACAGCACGTGGGAGGGCAGCGGGAAAGCCTTCATCATACGTGGGGACGTGTGGTTTAGGGAGAAGATCTGTATCTGTCCTATTCCTCCTGCCTGGCCTCCTCCCACCTGCAGGAGAGAAAGCATCGATATCATTGCACAGGCTGCAATGGCTGTGAATCTACAGAAGTATACAGCTGCTGGTGCAGGGGCGGCCAACTTCAGTCCTCAAGGGCCACCAACAGGTCAAGTTTTCAGGATAGCCCTGCTTCAGCTCAGGTGGCTCAATTAGTGGCTCAGTCAAAAATGACTCCATCTGTTCTGAAGCAGGGACTGATTGAGCCAACTGGGCTGAAGCAGGGATATCCTGAAAGCCTGACCTGTTGGTGGCCCTTGAGGACTGGAGTTGAGAACCCCTGTGCTAGAGGAACAAGAAGGTAGCTTTGTGTGTATGGGTAAGGCTGGCACACTGAGCACGATGCCATGATACCGACAGAGAGCATGTGGAGAGGAATTAATGTATAGGGAATTTTACAAGTACTGGTGAAAGGGTGTATGTACAGTATGTATATCTTTTATAGCGCCATTTATCTTCATAGAGCTTCACAGTAATAAATGTGACATAATAAAGTACATAATTGAATAAGCGCTTGAGACATAAAAGTAACATTAAGAAAAGGAGCCCCTGCCCCGAAGAGCTTACCATCGAAGTGGTAAGTAGGAAGAACTTACAGAGACAGTAGGAGGGCGTTCTGGTGAGTGCGTCTGCAAGGGGTCAAGGATTATGTATGAGGTGTATAGTATCAGCCTCAGAGCTACCCATATGCTTAATTAAAGAGGTGTGTTTCGAGTTGGGACTTAAAGGTGGATAGAGAGGGTGCTTGTCAGATATTGAGGGGATTCCAGATGTGCCATTAAAAATGCAATGGTCCAGTGCCTGTTCTAAGAACCTGAATCTGCCAAAACATGGGCAGTACCATTTCTGAAGATGTCCAGTTACTTATACTATGCGCACAGAAATGGAGAGGACATCTGAATCCCGTCAGTTGTGGAAATGATGGCAACACCTTGCAGAGCCAGGTGAGAACCTATGTAAAGGAGGGTAGCACTACCCCATCCGAAGCTGGCATGGAGGAGTGGACATCCCGTAGTTTTACCTGTGCTGTAAATAGAGGGTGGAAGGGCCACAGTCACTGAATAGGTGAACTCACCCATAAATATCCTTGAGGCAACGAGGTGCTGACAGACGAGAAGCCCAGCAGAAAGGTCTGTACGGAGGTGTGGACCGCGCCTCCCAGCTTTAAAAGGAAAAATGGAGCATAAATAAAATGACAATAAAAAAAGATGTCTTCTTAGACAAGAGAAATAGATGATACGAAAAAGAAAGAAAAAAAGAGAGAGAAAAGAAAAGAAATAGAGAGAGAGAGAAGAAAAGAAATAGAGAGAGAGAAGAAAAGAAATAGAGAGAGAAGAAAAGAAAAGAAAAGAAAAAGAGAGAGAGAAGAAAAGAAAAAGAGAGAGAGAAGAAAAGAAAAAGAGAGAGAGAAGAAAAGAAAAGAGAGAAGAAGAGAAGAAAAGAGAGAGAGAGAAGAAAAGAGAGAGAGAAGAAAAGAAAAAAGAGAGAAAAGAGAGAGAGAGAGAGAGAGAGAGAAAGAGAGGGAGAAAAAGAAACCAAAGTGATAAATGGAGAAAAGGAAACAGTAAAAAAGGCAGAATCATCCTCTCAAGTACAGAAGAGAAGACAAAACAAATTGCCACGAACCCAACATGAGCATTGCGAGAGCTTCCCTGCGGAGTTAATATATGTGAATACTTGCACACAGAGACACTGAAGAATTGAGCAGATCCATACATGAAAAATCTCTGTCCCATTTTAGTCACTGCCAGAGCCTGAGGGGCAGTGCCAACAGGGTTAACTTTTCATGCAGCTGTTATCTGGATCCACACAAGGGTGGGACACAAAGAAACCCTGATCTGCAGGAGGCTGCAGGAAGCACAGAGGAGGAGAAAGCGAGACACAAAGCCAGCGCTCGACAGGGGATGAGAAATCACAATTTGTTCTAATTAGAGCAAGCATCAGCGTGCGGTGCAAAGGCATCCGCAGCAAGGGCTGGCATTCCCACAGGAACCATGCTGGGCTGCCCAGGACGAGAGCCCAGCCAGCTGACCTGTCAGATCCCAGCTGTTATCAGCCCGAGAGCTGGAAAACCTCACAGTGCTAAGAGTGGAGATACCCGTCTTCAGAAAGGCGAGCAAAGCACCAACCCCCTACAAATCCTGAAATGACACCCCACTAGTAACCCTGCCGACCCAATCTAACACCCCAACCCCTCTTTACGCCTTATATTTTTAGGCAGGTTTGACAGGTGAGAAGCCTGAAGTCATTTTTGTGAAAAGGAAAGGAGAGATCTAGGAGAGGAGAGAGATCACCATGAAAACGTATTCTTTTTGTCCGAAGCAGAACAAGTGATGAAGAAAGGAGAAGGAAAGAGAAATAGAGACAGAGTGAAAGGAAAGACAGGAATAGTGAAAGATGCATACTGATAGTGGAAGAAGAGGAAATAGTGAAATGTGTGTGAGAGAAAAGTGTGGGAGGGGGAAAGAGGGCAATGAGAGGACATACTGCAAACATTCTATTAATATACCTGCATCTTCACTGACTCAAATGATTTCCTTCTGATGTGATATCAGAAGCTCCCTACTCCCACTTAAGACCATTCCTGAAAATTGTGTAAATGTCATTGTATCTACACCCAAGAAACTGATCCGTAAACATGCTCCACCTCCTGCAACAGATATCTGTAGCAAGACCCCACAAGCAGATATTCTCTCCCACCCTGGCCTGCAGTGATCCTTCATCTTACCTGACAAAGCCAAACAAACAATACCACCCATTTCTATCCTACAGCACTCTCCATGGTCCTGAATGAAAACTTTACCATCTTAACATCCACTCCAAGTCCTGTGTTACACCACTCCATGCAATTCTGTACCTAAGACGGTGGACCCCTCGCTTCCCTTCCACCCCCCCTCGCACTTCTCAATCTCTGCTGTTCTGCCCATGTCACCGCTCTACTCTCCCAACTCCACTGCCTATCCATCCAACAAAGTTTCATCTTCAAATTCATCACCCTGGTCTACAAATCTCTACATAGTTTTGCCCCTTACCTTGAAGTACTCTTCTCCCACTACACTCCTTCCCACCCTCTTCACTCTCCGAATGCCACAACCCTCACTCCCCCCAAGCCCCGTGCTTCCTCTTGATTCTGATCATTTGCCTTACTCGCCCCCCTCCACTGGAACAAGCTCCCTCATCACATCCAATCTGCCCCCTCCCTAACAATCTTCAGAAGTCAACTCAAAACAAGGCTCTTCTCCATCGCAATCCATGATCCCCCGTTAACGCCTTTCTATCCCATCCCCTAACTCACCCCACCCTCCCCAATGTCCATGATCTCCCCTACCTTCACCACTTCCTAAACCATATAAAAGTCCCTCCACCTACCTCACTGATCCAATCGCCTCCACTGTCAAACCCATCTCCACGCCACCCCTACCCACCAATCAAGCAAGCTCTCAATGCACCTAACCCATAGCCTGATCATAATGTTCCCACTCCTACCCACCAAAGAGACATCTTAACAATGACTCTATAATAAAATCTATATGTAACAACACCTTTGTTTTACTAACGAATGTACAGCGCCCTATGATAAGGGTGCTACTGTATATAAATGTTATTATAAATAAATCTGCACATCTTTATCAGTCTTTCCCAGCAGCAACACAACATTTCTATACCACAACCTCACAATCAGATGTGTACTTCATCTCTATTCTCCCCTGCAGTGTCCCGTAAGAGTGCTGTACAAATGCACCACAAGTATATCTACACAACCTTCCTACACAGCAGCACTCCTAAGAGTCCATGTGCTGCCTCAACTTGCAGACACATCTGCAAATACAGATCTGGCACATATAGGAATATCACTCAGAACAGTGTTTTTCAACGAGGGTTCCCCAGGCATTCGGAAAGGGTTCTCTGTCATTTTCAGGTAATTTTAAAATTATACCCAATACAGAAGAATTTACAATGCATCTGATCTCAGACACACTATTAGAGAGGGTTAGGGTTCCTTACAATGCATCTGATCTCAGATGTGCTATTAGAGAGGGTTGGGGTTCCTTACAATGCATCTGATCTCAGATGTGCTATTAGAGAGGGTTGGGGTTCCTTACAATGCATCTGATCTCAGATGTGCTATTAGAGAGGGTTGGAGTTCCTTACAATGCATCTGATCTCAGACACGCTGTTAGAGAGGGTTGGGGGTTCCTCAGAATTTCACATAGGGTTCCTTAACCCAAAAAAGGTTGAAAACCCCTGGCTCAGACAGACACAATAGACAGCATAAAGTGCAGAGTTAAATCATTAGGAATAGTTTGCCTTGCAAAATTGTTTCACCTTTTACATTTCTAGGCCTTGTCTCCGGCAATGTGTGTTTCTTAAGAGTGTTAGGTTGGTGAAAGGTTGTGATATGTTTTAATGGGAACAAGCTAAGGAGACCTCAGAAGTCTTCTACAACTGTACTGTACTGCAGACATACTGCTACAGGACCAACACTGCGCCTACAACTTAATGCACAGTGCTGCACAGGACATTTTGTTTCTTAAATAGCGCATCCTTGTACAGTGTAATTCCAAGAACCATGCAATACAAAAACATTAGAGACCCACCTGCAGGTCCGAAGCTTTGGTGGAGAATGCAGGCAGGCGACAGACCAGTGTTGGGCACCAGAAAGGAGCTTTGGTCTTTTTGTCCTCTTCTGGAACCAGCCACCCAGGCTGGTTCTCCTCTCCTGGGAGAGAGCAATGAGAGAAAACAGTCAAATCCCAGACAGCCAACGAACATTTAAATTATGAAACTCTTCACATTCATCACATTTAATAGCTTTTACATTGCAGGGACCCGAACTGAAAACATTCGGGAATATGAAATGCTGCCTTGGTTAAGGGCAGAATCGGTTACAAAGCCGCATTGATGCGGGCTGAGCTACAAAGCAGATTTTTTTTTTTAATTACAAAAAAGAGGATATTTTAGAGGCAACTCTCGGACATTGAAATAAATAAACTGCTTAGATTATAAGGTCTACTCTACATAAGTTTTCTGAGTTATTATTAGTATTTTAAAGATGCAATCCCATGAACATTTTGTAAAGAATTTACCAAACTAAACAAATGTAACCATACGTAAAGCAAATACTTGGACGCTTTTGTTTCTTTAGAAATGGATCATGTTTAATTTTCCCTTTTAGGCCTTTTTAGAGGGGAAATGTTTTCTTTATACTTTCTCCACCCTCACCTGAGAGCCAACAAAGATTCTGCTGTTCACACAAAAGGGAGCAGCCAGAGGAAATCAAACCCATCCCAAGTCTCCGCTCACCAGGTTCACAAAATAATTTAAATACCTATACTGTAGCGCCGACGAGTACGCTAAAACAAATCTGGGGCAATCACCAACAAGACCCAGGTACATGCTGGGTACATGCTGGGTACATGCTGGGTACATTTCAGTGACATTTCTGCCGTCAGACTAATGGCCCATCGGATTAACAGCGGGGGTCCCTGGCAGTCCCATAGAAAACTAAAATGGGACTGCCAGGGACCCCTGCTGTGTTAATCCGATGGGCCATTAGTCTCTGCAGAAATGTCACTGAAATGTTGTAGCA
Source organism: Ascaphus truei (assembly GCF_040206685.1). NCBI lineage: Eukaryota > Metazoa > Chordata > Amphibia > Anura > Ascaphidae > Ascaphus > Ascaphus truei. Next base: position 119 of record NW_027455997.1, on the reverse strand, counting down.
TGTACCTGGATCTTGTTGGTGATAGCCCCAGATTTTCAAGGCAAGTTTAAAGCAAGTTTTGGAATACTCGCCGGCGCACCTATATGTGTCAAATAAATGGGGAGAAAATGCATCAATCC
>NW_027455996.1:0-27054 GCF_040206685.1 Ascaphus truei | reverse complement strand
TGGGACAGTGACAGAGAGAGGGGACACAAGTAGGGGACAGTGACAGACGGGACACAGACAAGGGACAGTGACAAAGAGAGAGGGGAGAGACGGGACAATGACAGAGAGAGGTGACACAGACAGGGGACAGTGACACAGAGAGAGGGGAGAGACGGGGGACAGTGACAAAGAGAGGGGACAGACAGGGGACAGTGACATAGAAAGAGGGGAGAGACAGGAACAGTGACATAGAGAGGTGACACAGACAGGGGACAGTGACAGAGACGGGGACACAGACAAGGGAGAGTGACAGAGAGAGGGGACACAGACGGGACAGTCACAGAGAGAGGGACACAAACAGGGGACAGTGACAGAGAGAGAGGGGGAGACAGGGGACAGTGACAAAGAGAGGGGACAGACAGGGGACAGTAACATAGAGAGAGGGGAGAGACAGGGAACAGTGACATAGAGAGGTGACACAGACAGGGGGACAGTGACAGAGAGAGGGGACACAGATGGGACAGTGACCAGAGAGAGGGGACACAAACAGGAACAGTGACAGAGACGGTACACAGGCAGGGGACAGTGACAGAGAGAGGGGACACAGACGGGACACAGGCAGGGGACAGTGACAGAGAGAGGGGACACAGACAGGGGACAGTGACAGAGAGAGAGGGGAGAGACGGGACAGTGACAGAGAGAGGACACAGACAGGGGACAGTGACAGAGAGAGGGAGAGACGGGACAGTGACAGAGAGAGAGAGAGGGGAGAGACAGGGGACAGTGACAGTGAGAGGGGACACAGACAGGGGACAGAGACAGAGGGGAGAGACGGGACAGTGACAGAGAGAGGGGACACAGACGGGGACAGTGACAGAGAGAAGGGACACAGACAGAGAGAGGGGACACAGACAGGGGACAGTCACAGAGAGAGGGGACACAAACGGACAGTGACAGAGAGAGAGGGGAGAGACAGGGGACAGTGACAGAGAGAGGGGACACAGACAGGGGGACAGTGACATAGAGAGAGGGGAGAGACGGGACAGTGACAGAGAGAGGTGACACAGACAGGGGACAGTGACAGAGGGGACACAGACAGGGGACAGTGACAGAGAGAGGGGCACAAACGGGACAGTGAGAGAGACGGTACACAGGCAGGGGATAGTGACAGAGAGAGGGGACACAGACAGGGGATAGTGACAGAGAGAGGGGACACAAACGGACAGTGACAGAGAGAGGTGACACAGACAGGGGACAGTGACAGAGAGAGGGGACACAGACAGGGGACAGTGACATAGAGAGAGGGGAGAGACAGGGGACAGTGACAGAGAGGTGACACAGACAGGGGACAGTGACAGAGAGAAGGGACACAGACAGGGGACAGTGACAGAGAAAGGGGACACAAACAGGGGACAGTGACAGAGACGGGACACAGACAAGGGAGAGTGACAGAGAGAGGGGACACAGACGGTACACAGGCAGGGGACAGTGACAGAGAGAGGTGACACAGACAGGGGACAGTGACAGAGAGAGGTGACACAGACAGGGGACAGTGACAGAGAGAGGGGACACAGACAGGGGACAGTGACATAGAGAGAGGGGAGAGACAGGGGACTGTGACAGAGAGGGGACACAGACAGGGGACAGTGACAGAGAGAAGGGACACAGACAGGGGACAGTGACAGAGAGAGGGGACACAAACAGGGGACAGTGACAGAGACGGGACACGACAGGGGAGAGTGACAGAGAGAGGGGACCACAGACGGGGATAGTGACAGAGAGACGGGACACAAACAGGGGACAGTGACACAGGGAGGGGACACAAATAGAGGACAGTGACAGAGGGAGGCGACACAAACAGGGGACAATGACAGAGAGAGGGGACACAGACAGGGGAGAGTGACAGAGAGAGGGGACACAAACAGGGGATAGTGACAGAGAGAGAGGGGAAAGACAGGGGACAGTGACAAAGAGAGAGAGGAGAGACAGGGCACAGTGACAGAGACGGACACAGACATGGGACAGTGACATAGAGAGGGGACACAGACAGGGGACAGTGAAGGAGAGAGGGGACACAGACAGGGGACAGTGACAGAGACGGGACACAGACAGGGGACAGTGACAGAGAGAGGGGAACAGACAGGGGACAGTGACAGAGAGGGGACACAGACAAGGGACAGTGACAGAGAGAGGGACACAGACAGGGGACAGTGTCAGAGACGGGACACAGACACGAGACAGTGACAGAGACAGGGGACACAGACAGGGGACAGTGACAGAGACGGGACACAGACAGGAGACAGTGACAGAGACAGGGGACAGTGACAACACTGAAGGAATAGAGACTGAGGATAGTGACAGAGGGAGGGACACAAACAGGGGACAATGACAGAGAGAGGGGACACAGACAGGGGAGAGTGACAGAGAGAGGCGACACAAACAGGGGACAGTGACAGAGAGAGAGGGGAAAGACAGGGGACAGTGACAAAGAGAGAGAGGAGAGGACAGGGGACAGTGACAGAGATGGGACACAGACATGGGACAGTGACAGAGAGGGGACACAGACAGGGGACAGTGAAGGAGAGAGGGACACAGACAGGGGACAGTGACAGAGACGGGACACAGGACAGGGGACAGTGACAGAGAGAGGGGACACAGACAGGGGACAGTGACAGAGAGAGGGAAGACCAGGGGACAGTGACAAAGAGAGAGAGGAGAGACAGGGGACAGTGACAGAGACGGGACACAGACATGGGACAGTGGACAGAGAGGGGACACAGACAGGGGACAGTGCAGGAGAGAGGGGACACAGACAGGGGACAGTGACAGAGACGGGACACAGACAGGGGACAGTGACAGAGAGAGGGGACACAGACAGGGGACAGTGACAGAGAGAGGGGACACAGACAAGGGACAGTGACAGAGAGAGGGGACACAGACAGGGGACAGTTACAGAGACGGGACACAGACATGTGACAGAGACAGGGGACAGTGACAGAGAGAGGGGACACAGACAGAGGGACAGTTGACAGAGACAGGGGACAGTGACAACACTGAAGGAATAGAGACGGAGGATAGTGACGGGAGACAGACAGGGGACAGTGACACTCTGCTCCTTCAGGGCGCCGGGAGGGGATAGCAGATCTTATGACCAGCACGAGGAGTCCACCCTCTCTGCTATTCCTGCACTGCCCCCCCCCCCCACACACACACACACAGCTGTCACTGCACCGCCACCCTGCCCTGCAGCCCTCTCTGCTATTCCTGCACTGCCCCCCCACCCCTCACACACACACACCACACGCAGCTCTGTCACTGCACCTCCATCCTGCCCTGCAGCCCTCTCTGCTATTCCTGTACTGACCCCCCCCCCACACACACACAGCTCTGTCACTGCACCTCCATCCTGCCCTGCAGCCCTCTCTGCTATTCCTATACTGCCCCCCCCCCCCCACACACACAGCTCTGTCACTGCACCTCCATCCTGCCCTGCAGCCGCTCTGCTATTCTGTACTGACCCCCCCCCCACACACACACAGCTCTGTCACTGCACCTCCATCCTGCCCTGCAGCCCTCTCTGCTATTCCTATACTGCCCCCCCCCCCACACACACAGCTCTGTCACTGCACCTCCATCCTGCCCTGCAGCCCTCTCTGCTATTCCTGTACTGACCCCCCCCCCCCACACACACACAGCTCTGTCACTGCACCTCCATCCTGCCCTGCAGCCCTCTCTGCTATTCCTGTACTGACCCCCCCACACACACACACACACACGCAGCTCTGGTCACTGCACCTCCATCCTGCCCTGCAGCCCTCTCTGCTATTCCTGTACTGACCCCCCCCCCCCCACACACACACAGCTCTGTCACTGCACCTCCATCCTGCCCTGCAGCCCTCTCTGCTATTCCTATACTGCCCCCCCACACACACAGCTCTGTCACTGCACCTCCATCCTGCCCTGCAGCCGCTCTGCTATTCCTGTACTGACCCCCCCCCCCCCACACACACACACAGCTCTGTCACTGCACCTCCATCCTGCCCTGCAGCCCTCTCTGCTATTCCTATACTGCCCCCCCCCCACACACACACACAGATCTGTCACTCCACCTCCATCCTGCCCTGCAGCTCCTCTGCTATTCTGTACTGACCCCCTCCCCCACACACACACAGCTCTGTCACTGCACCTCCATCCTGCCCTGCAGCCTCTCTGCTATTCCTGTACTGACCCCCCCCCCCCCCCCCACACACACACAGCTCTGTCACTGCACCTCCATCCTGCCCTGCAGCCCTCTCTGCATTCCTGTACTGACACCCCCCCCCCTCACACACACACAGCTCTGTCACTGCACCTCCATCCTGCCCTGCAGCCTCTCTGCTATTCCTGTACTGACCCCCCTCCCCCACACACACACAGCTCTGTCACTGCACCTCCATCCTGCCCTGCAGCCCTCTCTGCTATTCCTGTACTGACCCCTCCCCCCCCACACACACACAGCTCTGTCACTGCACCTCCATGCTGCCCTGCAGCTCTCTCTGCTATTCCTGTACTGACCCCCCCACACACACACACAGCTCTGTCACTGCACCTCCATCCTGCCCTGCAGCTCTCTCTGCTATTCCTGTACTGACCCCCCCCCCACACACACACACAGCTCTGTCACTGCACCTCCATCCGTGCCCTGCAGCCCTCTCTGCTATTCCTGTACCGACCCCCCCCCCCACCCCAACACACACACAGCTCTGTCACTGCACCTCCATCCTGCCCTGCAGGCCCTCTCTGCTATTCCTGTACTGACCCCTCCCCCCACACACACACAGCTGTTACTACACCTCCATCCTGCCCTGTAGCACTCTCTGCTATTCCTGTACTGACCCCGCCCCACACACACACACAGCCTCTGTCACTACACCTCCATCCTGCCCTGGCAGCCCTCTCTATTCCTGTACTGCTCCCCCCCCACACACACACACAGCTCTGACACTGCACCTCCATCCTGCCCTGCAGCCCTCTCTACTATTCCTGTACTGACCCCCCCCCCCACACACACACACACACACAGCTCTGTCACTGCACCTCCATCCTGCCCTGCAGCTCTCTCTGCTATTCCTGTACTGACCCCCCCACACCACACACACAGCTCTGTCACTGCACCTCCATCCTGCCCTGCAGCCCTCTCTGCTATTCCTGTACTGACCCCACACACACACAGCTCTGTCACTGCACCTCAATCCTGCCCTGCAGCCCTCTCTGCTATTCCTGTACTGACCCCACACACACACAACCGCTGTCACTGCACCTCCATCCTGCCCTGCAGCCCTCTCTGTTATTCCTGTACTGACCACCCCCCCCCACACACACACACAGCTCTGTCACTGCACCTCCATCCTGCCCTGCAGCCCTCACTGCTATTCCTGTACTGACCCCCCCCCCCCACACACCACACACAGCTCTGTCACTGCACCTCCATCCTGCCCTGCAGCCCTCTCTGCTATTCCTGTACTGACCCCCCCCCCCACACACACACACAGCTCTGTCACTGGCACCTCCATTCTGCCCTGCAGCCCTCTCTGCATTCCTGTACTGACCCCCCCCCTCACACACACACAGCTCTGTCACTGCACCTCATCCTGCCCTGCAGCCCTCGCTGCTATCCTGTACTGCCCCCCCCCCCCCACACACACACAGCTCTGTCACTGCACCTCCATCCTGCCCTGCAGCCCTCTCTGCTATTCCTGTACTGATCCACACACACAGCTCTGACACTACACCTCCATCCTGCCCTGCAGCCCTCTCTGCAATTCCTGTACTGATCCACACACACAGCTCTGTCACTGCACCTCCATCCTGCACTGCAGCCGTGTGTGTGTGTGTGTGTGTGTGTGTGTGTGTGTGTGTGTGTGTGTGTGTGTGTGTGTGTGTGTGTGTGTGTGTGTGTGTGTGTGTGTGTGTGTGTGTGTGTGTGTGTGTGTGTGTGTGTGTGTGTGTGTGTGTGTGTGTGTGTGTGGTCAGTACAGGAATAGCACACAGCTCTGTCACTGCACCTCCATCCTGCCCTGCAGCCCTCTCTATTATTCCTGTACTGCCCACCCCCCCCCCCACACACCACACAGCTCTGTCACTGCACCTCCATCCTGTCCTGCAGCCTCTCTGCTATTCCTGTACTCACCACACACACACACAGCTCTGTCACTCCACCTCCATCCTGCCCTGCAGCCCTCTCTATTCCTGTACTGCCCCCCCCCACACACACAGCTCTGTCACTGCACCTCCATCCAGCCCTGCAGCCCTCTTTGCTATTCCTGTACTGCCCCCCCCCCCCCTACACACACACACACGCAACTCTGTCACTGCACCTCCATCCAGCCCTGCAGCCCTCTTTGCTATTCTGTACTGCCCCCCCCCCCCCCCCCCCTACACACACACCACGCAACTCTGTCACTGCACCTCCATCCTGCCCTGCAGCCCTCTCTGCTATTCCTGTACTGACCCCCCCCCCCCCCACACACACACACAGCCTCTGTCACTACACCTCCATCCTGCCCTGCAGCCCTCTCTGCAATTCTGTACTGACCCCCCCCCCCCCCACACACACACACAGCTCTGTCACTACACCTCCATCCTGCCCTGCAGCCCTCTCTGCTATTCCTGCACTGACCCCCCCCCCCACACACACACACACAGCTCTGTCACTGCACCTCCATCCTGCCCCTGCAGCCCTCTCTGCTATTCCTGTACATACCCCCCCCCCCCCACACACACACACAGCTCTGTCACTGCACCTCCATCCTGCCCTGCAGCCCTCTCTACTATTCCTGTACTGAACCCCCCCCCCCCCCCCCACACACACACACACAGCTCTGTCACTGCACCTCCATCCTGCCCTGCAGCCCTCTCTGCAATTCCTGTACTGACCCCCCCCCCCCCCCACACACACACACAGCTCTGTCACTACACCTCCATCCTGCCCTGCAAGCCCTCTCTGCTATTCCTGTACTGCCACCACCCCACACACACACAGCTCTTTCACTGCACCTCCATCCTGCCCTGCAGCCCTCTCTGCTATTCTTGTACTGACCCCACCCCCCCCACACACACACACCTCCATCACTGCACCTCCATCCTGCCCTGCAGCCCTCTCTATTATTCCTGTACTGAACCCCCCCCCCCCAACACACACACACAGCTCTGTCACTGCACCTCCATCCTGCCCTGCAGCCCTCTCTGCTATTCCTGTACTGTCCCCCCCCCCCCCCCCCCACACACACACACAGCTCTGTCACTATCCTGCCCTGCAGCCCTTTCTGCTATTCCTGTATTGACCACACACACAGCTCTGTCACTGCACCTCCATTCTGCCCTGCAGCCCTCTCTGCTATTCCTGTACTGACCTCCCCCACACAAACACACACACAGCTCTGTCACTGCACCTCCATCCTGCCCTGCAGCCCTCTCTGCTATTCCTGTACTGCCCCCCCACACACACACACAGCTCTGTCACTGCACCTCAATCCTGCCCTGCAGCCCTCTCTGCTATTCCTGCACTGACCCCCCCCCCCCCACACACACACACACAGCTCTGTCACTGCACCTCCATCCTGCCCTGCAGCCCTCTCTGCTATTCCTGTACATACCCCCCCCCCCCCACACACACACACAGCTCTGTCACTGCACCTCCATCCTGCCCTGCAGCCCTCGCTGCTATTCCTGTACTGCCCCCCCCCACACACACACAGCTCTGTCACTGCACCTCAATCCTGCCCTGCAGCCCTCTCTGCTATTCTGCACTGACCCCCCCCCCCCCCACACACACACACAGCTCTGTCACTGCACCTCCATCCTGCCCTGCAGCCCTCTCTGCTATTCATGTACTGCCCCCCCCCCCACACACACACACAGCTCTGTCACTGCACCTCCATCCTGCCCTGCAGCCCTCTCTGCTATTCCTGTACTGCCCCCCCACACACACACAGCTCTGTCACTGCACCTCCATCCTGCCCTGCAGCCCTCTCTGCTATTCCTGTACTGACCCCCCCCCCCCACACACACACACACAGCTCTCGTCACTGCACCTCCATTCTGCCCTGCAGCCCTCTCTGCTATCCTGTACTGACCCCCCCCCTCACACACACACAGCTCTGTCACTGCACCTCCATCCTGCCCTGCAGCCCTCGCTGCTATTCCTGTACTGCCCCCCCCCCCCCCCACACACACACACAGCTCTGTCACTGCACCTCCATCCTGCCCTGCAGCCCTCTCTGCTATTCCTGTACTGATCCACACACACAGCTCTGACACTACACCTCCATCCTGCCCTGCAGCCCTCTCTGCAATTCCTGTACTGATCCACACACACAGCTCTGTCACTGCACCTCCATCCTGCACTGCAGCCGTGTGTGTGTGTGTGTGTGTGTGTGTGTGTGTGTGTGTGTGTGTGTGTGTGTGTGTGTGTGTGTGTGTGTGTGTGTGTGTGTGTGTGTGTGTGTGTGTGTGTGTGTGTGTGTGTGTGTGTGTGTGTGTGTGTGTGTGTGGTCAGTACAGGAATAGCACACAGCTCTGTCACTGCACCTCCATCCTGCCCTGCAGCCCTCTCTATTATTCCTGTACTGCCCCCCCCCCCCCCACACACACACAGCTCTGTCACTGCACCTCCATCCTGTCCTGCAGCCCTCTCTGCTATTCCTGTACTCACCACACACACACACAGCTCTGTCACTCCACCTCCATCCTGCCCTGCAGCCCTCTCTATTCCTGTACTGCCCCCCCCCCCACACACACAGCTCTGTCACTGCACCTCCATCCAGCCCTGCAGCCCTCTTTGCTATTCCTGTACTGCCCCCCGCCCCCCCTACACACACACACACGCAACTCTGTCACTGCACCTCCATCCTGCCCTGCAGCCCTCTCTGCTATTCCTGTACTGACCCCCCCCACACACACACACACACAGCTCTGTCACTACACCTCCATCCTGCCCTGCAGCCCTCTCTACTATTCCTGTACTGAACCCCCCCCCCCCCACACACACACACACACAGCTCTGTCACTGCACCTCCATCCTGCCCTGCAGCCCTCTCTGCAATTCCTGTACTGACCCCCCCCCCCCACACACACACACACAGCTCTGTCACTACACCTCCATCCTGCCCTGCAGCCCTCTCTGCTATTCCTGTACTGCCACCACCCCACACACACACAGCTCTTTCACTGCACCTCCATCCTGCCCTGCAGCCCTCTCTGCTATTCTTGTACTGACCCCACCCCCCACACACACACACACCTCCATCACTGCACCTCCATCCTGCCCTGCAGCCCTCTCTATTATTCCTGTACTGAACCCCCCCCCCACACACACACACAGCTCTGTCACTGCACCTCCATCCTGCCCTGCAGCCCTCTCTGGTATTCCTGTACTGTCCCCCCCCCCCCCCACACACACACACAGCTCTGTCACTATCCTGCCCTGCAGCCCTTTCTGCTATTCCTGTATTGACCACACACACACACACAGCTCTGTCACTGCACCTCCATTCTGCCCTGCAGCCCTCTCTGCTATTCCTGTACTGACCTCCCCACACAAACACACACACAGCTCTGTCACTGCACCTCCATCCTGCCCTGCAGCCCTCTCTGCTATTCCTGTACTGCCCCCCCACACACACACACAGCTCTGTCACTGCACCTCAATCCTGCCCTGCAGCCCTCTCTGCTATTCCTGCACTGACCCCCCCCCACACACACACACACAGCTCTGTCACTGCACCTCCATCCTGCCCTGCAGCCCTCTCTGCTATTCCTGTACATACCCCCCCCCCCCCCCCCACACACACACACAGCTCTGTCACTGCACCTCCATCCTGCCCTGCAGCCCTCGCTGCTATTCCTGTACTGCCCCCCCCACACACACACAGCTCTGTCACTGCACCTCAATCCTGCCCTGCAGCCCTCTCTGCTATTCCTGCACTGACCCCCCCCCCCCCACACACACACAGCTCTGTCACTGCACCTCCATCCTGCCCTGCAGCCCTCTCTGCTATTCATGTACTGCCCCCCCCCCACACACACACACAGCTCTGTCACTGCACCTCCATCCTGCCCTGCAGCCCTCTCTGCTATTCCTGTACTGCCCCCCCACACACACACAGCTCTGTCACTGCACCTCCATCCTGCCCTGCAGCCCTCTCTGCTATTCCTGTACTGACCCCCCCCCCCCACACACACACACGGCTCTGTCACTGCACCTCCATCCTGCCCTGCAGCCCTCTCTGCTATTCCTGTACTGACCCCCCCCCCCCCACACACACACACAGCTCTGTCACTGCACCTCCATCCTGCCCTGCAGCCCTCTCTGCTATTCCTGTACTGCCCCCCCACACACAGCTCTGTCACTGCACCTCCATCCTGCCCTCTGCAGCCCTCTCTGCTATTCCTGTACTGACCCCCCCACACACACACACACACACGGCTCTGTCACTGCACCTCCACCCTGCCCTGCAGCCCTCTCTGCTATTCCTGTACTGACCCCCCCCCCCCACACACACACACACAACTCTGTCACTGCACCTCCATCCTGCCCTGCAGCCCTCTCTGCTATTTCTATACTGACCCCCCCCCCCCCCCCACACACACACACACGGCTCTGTCACTGCACCTCCATCCTGCCCTGCAGCCCTCTCTGCTATTCCTGTACTGACCCCCCCCCCCACACACACACACAGCTCTGTCACTGCACCTCCATCCTGCCCTGCAGCCCTCTCTGCTATTCCTGTACTGCCCCCCCACACACAGCTCTGTCACTGCACCTCCATCCTGCCCTGCAGCACCCTCTGCTATTCCTGGGTGCTGTGTCACAATAAAGCTGACAGTGAGGAAATGTAATTAACATGATTAGAAGCAGAAGGGAGAGTATTATACAGATTAGATATAAGGGAGAGAGGGAGAGTGTGAAGTAGACAGCGAGAGAGACAGCGAGAGAGACAGCGAGAGAGACAGCGAGGGAGATGGGACTCTCAGTAGCTGTCATTGCATTATTAATTCTACTACACAGTGGTGAGTATAAGATGTGTATGTTATATAGGGAGAGGATCAGAGTGTGTGAGATATAGTTACATCGTTATATAGGATAGTCACATAGTTACATAGTCACATAGTTACAAAGTCACATAGTTACATAGTTACATAGTAGATGAGGTTGAAAAAGACGTACGTCCATCAAGTTCAACCTATGCTAACTTTAGACAACAGATACTTTATCCTATATCTATACTTACTTATTGATCCAGAGGAAGGCAAACAGAGAACCCCAGTGTCATATCATCCAATGTTATATCATACGGGGGAAATAAATTCCTTCCTGACTCCAGGAATTGGCAATCGGATTAATCCCGGGATCAGCATCCTTCCCATGTATACTTATTTTATATATCCCTGTATACCTTTCCTTTCTAAAAAGATGTCCAACCTTTTTTTGAACAAATCTATTGTATCTGCCATCACAGTCTCCATGGGTAATGAATCCCACACTGTAACTGCCCTTACTGTAAAGAACCCTTTCCTTTGTTGCTGGTGAAATCTCCTTTCCTCCAACCTTAAGGGATGGCCCAGAGTCCTTTGTACTGCCCGTGGGATGAATAGTTCTTTTGAAAGCTCCTCATATTGTCCCCGAATATATTTGTATATAGTTATCATATCCCCTCTTAGACGCCTCTTTTCTAATGTAAATAAACCTAATTTAGCTAGCCTCTCTTCATAAGTTAGATTGTCCATCCCCTTTATTCATTTGGTGGCTCTTCTCTGAACTCTCTCTAGTTCCATAATGTCTTTTCTTAGGATTGGTGCCCAAAATTGTACTCCATATTCAAGGTGTGGTCTTACTAATGCTTTGTAAAGGGGCATAATTATGTTTACTTCCCTTCCATCCATTGCCCGTTTGATGCAAGATAAGATCTTGTTTGCCTTTCCAGCTACTGCATAACATTGGGCACTATTGCTAAGCCTGCTGTCTACAAGCACTCCTAAATCCTTCTCCATCAAGGATTCCCCCAATGTATCCCCTTTTAATGTGTAAGTCGCCTTTTTATTCTTCCTTTCCAAACCTGTACATCCAATAGGAGGACCCGAGTCAGAGACACTGTAACTGTGCATCACGTAGGGAGAGGAGCTGATGGAGAGATAGCGGTACAGGAGAGACAGAGCGGAGTAGAGTGAAAGTCAGCTGTATGTTTCTCTCCCTATAGGGGAATCACTGAGATGTTACAACTGTCTCTTTCCGACCATCTCACCTATGGACTGTCTAAAGTTTCCAGTCACCTGTCCCACCTCTGAAAAGTGTCTCATTTCTACTGCCACCGGGAAAAAAGGTATGCGACACCGTGTTGTCACTGTGGGTATTACAGGAGGTATATCCCTATGGGTACGGCACAGTGACGGTGACACCCTGTGGTCACTGTGTGTATTACAGGAGGTATATCCCTATGGGTACGGCACGGTGACACCCTGTGGTCACTGTGTGTATTACAGGAGGTATATCCCTATGGGTACAGCACAGTGACGGTGACACCCTGCGGTCACTGTGTGTATTACAGGAGATATATCCCTATGGGTACGGCACAGTGACGGTGACACCCTGCGGTCACTGTGTGTATTACAGGAGGTATATCCCTATGGGTACGGCACAGTGACACCCTGCGGTCACTGTGTGTATTACAGGAGGTATATCCCTATGGGTACGGCACAGTGACGGTGACACCCTGCGGTCACTGTGTGTATTACAGGAGGTATATCCCTATGGGTACGGCACAGTGACGGTGACACCCTGCGGTCACTGTGTGTATTACAGGAGGTATATCCCTATGGGTACGGCACAGTGACACCCTGTGGTCACTGTGTGTATTACAGGAGGTATATCCCTATGGGTACGGCACAGTGACGGTGACACCCTGCGGTCACTGTGTGTATTACAGGAGGTATATCCCTATGGGTACGGTACAGTGACGGTGACACCCTGTGGTCACTGTGTGTATTACAGGAGGTATATCCCTATGGGTACGGCACAGTGACGGTGACACCCTGCGATCACTGTGTGTATTACAGGAGGTATATCCCTATGGGTACGGCACGGTGACACCCTGTGGTCACTGTGTGTATTACAGGAGGTATATCCGTATGGGTACGGCACAGTGACGGTGACACCCTGCGGTCACTGTGTGTATTACAGGAGGTATGTCCCTATGGGTACGGCACAGTGACGGTGACACCCTGCGGTCACTGTGTGTATTACAGGAGGTATATCCCTATGGGTACGGCACAGTGACGTGACACCCTGCGGTCACTGTGTATTACAGGAGGTATATCCCTATGGGTACGGCACAGTGACGGTGACACCCTGCGGTCACTGTGCGTATTACAGGAGGTATATCCCTATGGGTACGGCACAGTGACACCCTGTGGTCACTGTGTGTATTACAGGAGGTATATCCCTATGGGTACGGCACAGTGACGGTGACACCCTGCGGTCACTGTGTATATTACAGGAGGTACATCCCTATGGGTACGGCACAGTGACGGTGACACCCTGCGGTCACTGTGTGTATTACAGGAGGTATATCCCTATGGGTACGGCACAGTGACACCCTAAGGTCACTGTGTGTATTACAGGAGGTATATCCCTATGGGTACGGCACAGTGACGGTGACACCCTGCGGTCACTGTGTGTATTACAGGAGGTATATCCCTATGGGTACGGCACAGTGACGGTGACACCCTGCGGTCACTGTGTATATTACAGAAGGTACATCCCTATGGGTACGGCACAGTGACGGTGACACCCTGCGGTCACTGTGTGTATTACAGGAGGTATATCCCTATGGGTACGGCACAGTGACACCCTAAGGTCACTGTGTGTATTACAGGAGGTATATCCCTATGGGTACGGCACGGTGACACCCTGCGGTCACTGTGTGTATAACAGGAGGTATATCCCTATGGGTACGGCACGGTGACACCCTGCGGTCACTGTGTGTATTACAGGAGGTATATCCCTATGGGTACGGCACAGTGACACCCTGCGGTCACTGTGTGTATTACAGGAGGTATATCCCTATGGGTACGGCACCGTGACGGTGACACCCTGTGGTCACTGTGTGTATTACAGGAGGTATATCCCTATGGGTACGGCACAGTGACGGTGACACCCTGCGGTCACTGTGTGTATTACAGGAGGTATATCCCTATGGGTACGGCACAGTGACGGTGACACCCTGCGGTCACTGTGTGTATTACAGGAGGTATATCCCTATGGGTACGGCACGGTGACACCCTGCGGTCACTGTGTGTATTACAGGAGGTATATCCCTATGGGTACGGCACAGTGACGGTGACACCCTGCGGTCACTGTGTGTATTACAGGAGGTATATCCCTATGGGTACGGCACGGTGACACCCTGCGGTCACTGTGTGTATTAGAGGAGGTTTATCCCTATGGGTACGGCACAGTGACGGTGACACCCTGCGGTCACTGTGTGTATTACAGGAGGTATATCCCTATGGGTACGGCACGGTGACACCCTGCGGTCACTGTGTGTATTACAGGAGGTATATCCCTATGGGTACGGCACAGTGACGGTGACACCCTGCGGTCACTGTGTGTATTACAGGAGGTATATCCCTATGGGTACGGCACAGTGACGGTGACACCCTGCAGTCACTGTGTGTATTACAGGAGATATATCCCTATGGGTACGGCACGGTGACGGTTACACCCTGCGGTCACTGTGTGTATTACAGGAGGTATATCCCTATGGGTACGGCACAGTGACGGTGACACCCTGCGGTCACAGTGTGTATTACAGGAGGTATATCCCTATGGGTACGGCACGGTGACACCCTGCGGTCACTGTGTGTATTACAGGAGGTATATCCATATGGGTACGGCACAGTGACACCCTGCGGTCACTGTGTGTATTACAGGAGGTATATCCCTATGGGTACGGCACGGTGACGGTGACACCCTGTGGTCACTGTGTGTATTACAGGAGGTATATCCCTATGGGTACGGCACGGTGACACCCTGTGGTCACTGTGTGTATTACAGGAGGTATATCCCTATGGGTACGGCACAGTGATGGTGACACCCTGTGGTCACGGTGTGTATTACAGGAGGTATATCCCTATGGGTACGGCACAGTGACGGTGACACCCTGTGGTCACTATGTGTATTACAGGAGGTATATCCCTATGGGAACGGCACAGTGACACCCTGTGGTCACTGTGTGTATTACAGGAGGTATATCCCTGTGGGTACGGCACGGTGACACCCTGTGGTCACTGTGTGTATTACAGGAGGTATATCCATATGGGTACGGTACAGTGACGGTGACACCCTGCGGTCACTGTGTGTATTACAGGAGGTATATCCCTATGGGTACGGCACGGTGACACCCTGCGGTCACTGTGTGTATTACAGGTGGTATATCCCTATGGGTACGGCACAGTGACGGTGACACCCTGCGGTCACTGTGTGTATTACAGGAGGTATATCCCTATGGGTACGGCACGGTGACGGTGACACACTGCGGTCACTGTGTGTATTACAGGAGGTATATCCCTATGGGTACGGCACAGTGACGGTGACACCCTGTGGTCACTGTGTGTATTACAGGAGGTATATCCCTATGGGTACGGCACAGTGACACCCTGTGGTCACTGTGCGTATTACAGGAGGTATATCCCTATGGGTACGGCACAGTGACGGTGACACCCTGCGGTCACTGTGGGTATTACAGGAGGTATATCCCTATGGGTACGGCACAGTGACGGTGACACCCTGTGGTCACTGTGTGTATTACAGGAGGTATATCCCTATGGGTACGGCACGGTGACACCCTGCGGTCACTGTGTGTATTACAGGAGGTATATCCCTATGGGTACGGCACAGTGACGGTGACACCCTGCGGTCACTGTGTGTATTACAGGAGGTATATCCCTATGGGTACGGCACAGTGACGGTGACACCCTGTGGTCACTGTGTGTATTACAGGAGGTATATCCCTATGGGTACGGCACGGTGACACCCTGCGGTCACTGTGTGTATTACAGGAGGTATATCCCTATGGGTACGGCACAGTGACGGTGACACCCTGCGGTCACTGTGTGTATTACAGGAGGTATATCCCTATGGGTACGGCACAGTGACGGTGACACCCTGTGGTCACTGTGTGTATTACAGGAGGTATATCCCTATTGGTACGGCAGTGACGGTGACACCCTGTGGTCACTGTGTATTACAGGAGGTATATCCCTATGGGTACGGCACAGTGACGGTGACACCCTGCGGTCACTGTGTGTATTACAGGAGCTATATCCCTATGGGCAGTGTTCGGCAAACCTATACATTTGCACGCCCCGGGCGAATGGATTTAACATCGTGGCGAGCTCCTATTGGCCCAAGCAGCACACGTGTGGTACTAGGTGGAGAGTAGATTTTTTTGGTCGGCGAGTAGATTTTTTGGTGCTTGGTCCACCACTGCCTATGGGTACAGCACGGTGACACCCTGCGGTCACTGTGTATTACAGGAGGTATATCCCTATGGGTACAGCACGGTGACACCCTGCGGTCACTGTGTGTATTACAGGAGGTATATCCCTATGGGAACAGCATAGTGACACCCTGTGGTCACAGTGTGTATTACAGGAGGTATATCCCTATGGGTACGGCACAGTGACAGTGACACCCTGCGGTCACTGTGCGTATTACAGGAGGTATATCCCTATGGGTACGGCACAGTGACACCCTGTGGTCACTGTGTGTATTACAGGAGGTATATCCCTATGGGAACAGCACAGTGACACCCTGCGGTCACTGTGTGTATTACAGGAGGTATATCCCTATGGGTAAGGCACAGTGACAGTGACACCCTGCGGTCACTGTGCGTATTACAGGAGGTATATCCCTATGGGAACAGCACAGTGACACCCTGCGGTCACTGTATATTACAGGAGGTATATCCCTATGGGTACGGCACAGTGACGGTGACACCCTGCGGTCACTGTGTGTATTACAGGAGGTATATCCCTATGGGTACGGCACAGTGACACCCTGTGGTCACTGTGCGTATTATAGGAGGTATATCCCTATGGGTACGTCACAGTGACAGAGACACCCTGCGGTCACTGTGCGTATTACAGGAGATATATCCCTATGGGTACGGCACAGTGACGGTGACACCCTGTGGTCACTGTGTATTACAGGAGGTATATCCCTATGGGTACGGTACAGTGACACCCTGTGGTCACTGTGCGTATTACAGGAGGGAAATCCTATGGGTACGGCACAGTGACGGTGACACCCTGCGGTCACTGTGTGTATTACAGGAGGTATATCCCTATGGGTACGGCACAGTGACGGTGACACCCTGCGATCACTGTGTATATTACAGGAGGTATATCCCTATTGGTACGGCACGGTGACATCCTGCGGTCAGTGTGTATTACAGGAGGTATATCCCTATGGGTACGGCACAGTGACGGTGACACCCTGCGGTCACTGTGTGTATTACAGGAGGTATATCCCTATGGGTACGGCACGGTGACACCCTGTGGTCACTGTGTGTATTACAGGAGGTATATCCCTATGGGTACGGCACGGTGACGGTGACACCCTGCGGTCACTGTGTGTATTACAGGAGGTATATCCCTATGGGTACGGCACGGTGACGGTGACACCCTGTGGTCACTGTGTGTATTACAAGAGGTATATCCCTATGGGTACGGCACAGTGACGGTGACACCCTGCGGTTACTGTGTGTATTACAGGAGGTATATCCCTATGGATACGGCACAGTGACGGTGACACCCTGCGGTCACTGTGTGTATTACAGGAGGTATATCCCTATGGGTACGGCACGGTGACACCCTGTGGTCACTGTGTGTATTACAGGAGGTATATCCCTATGGGTACGGCACAGTGACGGTGACACCCTGCGGTTACTGTGTGTATTACAGGAGGTATATCCCTATGGGTACGGCACAGTGACGGTGACACCCTGCGGTCACTGTGGGTATTACAGGAGGTATATCCCTATGGGTACGGCACAGTGACGGTGACACCTTGTGGTCACTGTGTGTATTACAGGAGGTATATCCCTATGGGTACGGCACGGTGACACCCTGCGGTCACTGTGTGTATTACAGGAGGTATATCCCTATGGGTACGGCACAGTGACGGTGACACCCTGCGGTCACTGTGTGTATTACAGGAGGTATATCCCTATGAGTACGGCACAGTGACGGTGACACCCTGCGGTCACTGTGTGTATTACAGGAGGTATATCCCTATGGGTACGGCACAGTGACGGTGACACCCTGCGGTCACTGTGTGTATTACAGGAGCTATATCCCTATGGGCAGTGTTCGGCAAACCTATACATTTGCACGCCCCGGGCGAGTGGATTTAACATCGTGGCGAGCTCCTATTGGCCCAAGCAGCACACGTGTGGTACTAGGTGGAGAGTAGATTTTTTTGGTCGGCGAGTAGATTTTTTGGTGCTTGGTCCACCACTGCCTATGGGTACAGCACGGTGACACCCTGCGGTCACTGTGTATTACAGGAGGTATATCCCTATGGGTACAGCACGGTGACACCCTGCGGTCACTGTGTGTATTACAGGAGGTATATCCCTATGGGAACAGCATAGTGACACCCTGTGGTCACAGTGTGTATTACAGGAGGTATATCCCTATGGGTACGGCACAGTGACAGTGACACCCTGCGGTCACTGTGCGTATTACAGGAGGTATATCCCTATGGGTACGGCACGGTGACACCCAGTGGTCACTGTGTGTATTACAGGTGGTATATCCCTATGGGAACAGCACAGTGACACCCTGCGGTCACTGTGCGTATTACAGGAGGTATATCCCTATGGGTAAGGCACAGTGACAGTGACACCCTGCGGTCACTGTGCGTATTACAGGAGGTATATCCCTATGGGAACAGCACAGTGACACCCTGTGGTCACTGTATATTACAGGAGGTATATCCCTATGGGAACAGCACAGTGACACCCTGCGGTCACTGTGTGTATTACAGGAGGTATATCCCTATGGGTACGGCACAGTGACGGTGACACCCTGCGGTCACTGTGTGTATTACAGGAGGTATATCCTTATGGGTACGGCACAGTGACACCCTGTGGTCACTGTGCGTATTATAGGAGGTATATCCCTATGGGTACGTCACAGTGACAGTGACACCCTGCGGTCACTGTGCGTATTACAGGAGATATATCCCTATGGGTACGGCACAGTGACGGTGACACCCTGCGGTCACTGTGTGTATTACAGGAGGTATATCCCTATGGGTACGGCACAGTGACGGTGACACCCTGCGGTCACTGTGTGTATTACAGGAGGTATATCCCTATGGGTACGGCACAGTGACGGTGACACCCTGTGGTCACTGTGTATTACAGGAGGTATATCCCTATGGGTACGGCACGGTGACACCCTGCGGTCACTGTGTGTATTACAGGAGGTATATCCCTATGGGTACGGTACAGTGACGGTGACACCCTGTGGTCACTGTGTATTACAGGAGGTATATCCCTATGGGTACGGCACGGTGACACCCTGTGGTCACTGTGCGTATTACAGGAGGGAAATCCTATGGGTACGGTACAGTGACACCCTGTGGTCACTGTGTGTATTACAGGAGGTATATCCCTATGGGTACGGCACAGTGACGGTGACACCCTGCGGTCACTGTGTGTATTACAGGAGGTATATCACTATGGGTACGGCACAGTGACGGTGACACCCTGCGGTCACTGTGTGTATTACAGGAGGTATATCACTATGGGTACGGCACAGTGACACCCTGCGGTCACTGTGTGTATTACAGGAGGTATATCCCTATGGGTACGGCACAGTGACGGTGACACCCTGCGGTCACTGTGTGTATTACAGGAGGTATATCCCTATGGGTACGGCACAGTGACGGTGACACCCTGCGGTCACTGTGTGTATTACAGGAGTTATATCCCTATGGGTACGGCACAGTGATGGTGACACAGTGGTCACTGTGTATATTACAGGAGGTATATCCCTATTGGTACGGCACGGTGACATCCTGCGGTCAGTGTGTATTACAGGAGGTATATCCCTATGGGTACGGCACAGTGACGGTGACACCCTGCGGTCACTGTGTGTATTACAGGAGGTATATCCATATGGGTATGGTACAGTGACGGTGACACCCTGCGGTCACTGTGTGTATTACAGGAGGTATATCCCTATGTGTACGGCACGGTGACACCCTGCGGTCACTGTGTGTATTACAGGAGGTATATCCCTATGGGTACGGCACGGTGACGGTGACACCCTGCGGTCACTGTGTGTATTACAGGAGGTATATCCCTATGGGTACGGCACGGTGACGGTGACACCCTGCGGTCACTGTGTGTATTACAGGAGGTATATCCCTATGGGTACGGCACGGTGACACCCTGCGGTCACTGTGTGTATTACAGGAGGTATATCCCTATGGGTACGGCACAGTGACGGTGACACCCTGCGGTCACTGTGTGTATTACAGGAGGTATATCCCTATGGGTACGGCACAGTGACGGTGACACCCTGCGGTTACTGTGTGTATTACAGGAGGTATATCCCTATGGATACGGCACAGTGACGGTGACACCCTGCGGTCACTGTGTGTATTACAGGAGGTATATCCCTATGGGTACGGCACGGTGACACCCTGTGGTCACTGTGTGTATTACAGGAGGTATATCCCTATGGGTACGGCACAGTGACGGTGACACCCTGCGGTTACTGTGTGTATTACAGGAGGTATATCCCTATGGGTACGGCACAGTGACGGTGACACCCTGCTGTCACTGTGTGTATTACAGGAGGTATATCCCTATGGGTACGGCACAGTGACGGTGACACCCTGCGGTCACTGTGTATTACAGGAGGTATATCCCTATGGGTACGGCACGGTGACACCCTGTGGTCACTGTGTGTATTACAGGAGGTATATCCCTATGGGTACGGCACAGTGACAGTGAAACCCTGCGGTCACTGTGTATTTCAGGAGGTATATCCCTATGGGTACGGCACGGTGACACCCTGTGGTCACTGTGTGTATTACAGGAGGTATATCCCTATGGGTACGGCACGGTGACACCCTGCTGTCACTGTGTGTATTACAGGAGGTATATCCCTATGGGTACGGCACAGTGACGGTGACACCCTGCGGTCACTGTGTGTATTACAGGAGGTATATCCCTATGGGTACGGCACAGTGACGGTGACACCCTGCGGTTACTGTGTGTATTACAGGAGGTATATCCCTATGGATACGGCACAGTGACGGTGACACCCTGCGGTCACTGTGTGTATTACAGGAGGTATATCCCTATGGGTACGGCACGGTGACACCCTGTGGTCACTGTGTGTATTACAGGAGGTATATCCCTATGGGTACGGCACAGTGACGGTGACACCCTGCGGTTACTGTGTGTATTACAGGAGGTATATCCCTATGGGTACGGCACAGTGACGGTGACACCCTGCTGTCACTGTGTGTATTACAGGAGGTATATCCCTATGGGTACGGCACAGTGACGGTGACACCCTGCGGTCACTGTGTATTACAGGAGGTATATCCCTATGGGTACGGCACGGTGACACCCTGTGGTCACTGTGTGTATTACAGGAGGTATATCCCTATGGGTACGGCACAGTGACAGTGAAACCCTGCGGTCACTGTGTATTTCAGGAGGTATATCCCTATGGGTACGGCACGGTGACACCCTGTGGTCACTGTGTGTATTACAGGAGGTATATCCCTATGGGTACGGCACGGTGACACCCTGCTGTCACTGTGTGTATTACAGGAGGTATATCCCTATGGGTACGGCACAGTGACGGTGACACCCTGTGGTCACTGTGCGTATTACAGGAGGTATATCCCTATGGGTACGGCACAGTGACGGTGACACCCTGTGGTCACTGTGTGTATTACAGGAGGTACATATTACAGTGACGGTGACACGTTTCTTCCACAGGTGACTTCCGGTTTGTCCTGAATGAGAGAAGCTGCGGGCTGAGTGATCTGTGTGGCACCAGCGGGACGAGGAACACGCTGGGCATCAACGTCACCTTTCATAACACGTGTTGTGACACTGACCTCTGCAATTCTGGCACCACAAGACGAGTTACAATGGGAACCTTACTGCTGCCCGCCCTGCTTCTCCTACAGCAGCCCTAGAGGTGCCAGGCTCTGTATATAGCCCTGTGCCAGCCCTAGAGGTGCCAGACTCGGTGTATCCCTCTGTGCCAGCCCTAGAGGTGCCAGGCTCTGTATATAGCCCAGTGCTAGCCCTAGAGGTGCCAGGCTGTGTATCTCCCTGTGCCAGTCCTAGATGTTCCAGGCTCTGTATATGCTCCTGTGCCAGTCCTATAAGTGCAAGGCTCTGTCTATCCCCCTGTGCCAGCCCTAGAGGTGCCAGGCTCTTTATATATCCCCCTGTGCCAGCCCTAGAGGTGCCAGGCTCTGTATATCCATACCAGACCCAGAGGTGCCAGGCTCTGTATTCCCCCTTGCCAGTCCCAGAGGTGCCAGGCTCTGTATATCCCCCTGTGCCAGCCCTAGAGGTGCCAGGCTCTGTATATCCCCCTGTTCCATCCCTAGAGGTGCCAGGCTCTGTATATCCCCCTGTGCCAGTCCCAGAGGTGCCAGGCTCTGTATATCCCCCTGTGCCAGACCTAAAGGGGTCAGGATCTGTGTATTCCCCTATTCCAGTCCTAGAGGGGCCAGGCTCTGGGTATCCCCCTATTCCAGTCTTAGAGGTGCCAGGCTCTGTATATCCCCCTGTGCCAGCCCTAGAGGTGCCAGGCTCTGTATATCCCCATGTTGAATAAAATGTATATTTGAATTGTGTCCATGTCCACCGTGTGAGAAGAACAGTATTTTTCTTGTGTATATCCCCCTGTGCCAGTCCTAGAGGTGCCAGGCTCTGTATATCCCCCTGTGCCAGTCCTAGAGGTGCCAGGCTCTGTGTACCCCCTGTGCCAGTCCCAGAGGTGCCAGGCTCTGTATATCCCCATGTGCCAGTCCCTAAGGTGCCAGGCTCTGTATATCCCCCTGTGCCAGCCCTAGAGGTGCCAGGCTCTGTATATCCCCCTGTGCCAGCCCTAGAGGTGCCAGGCTCTGTATATCCCCGTGTCAGCCCTAGAGGTGCCAGGCTCTGTATATCCCCCTGTGCCAGCCCTAGAGGTGCCAGGCTCTGTATATCCCCCTGTGCCAGCCCTAGAGGTGCCAGGCTCTGTATATCCCCCTGTCAGCCCTAGAGGTGCCAGGCTCTGTATATCCCCCTGTGCCAGCCCTAGAGGTGCCAGGCTCTGTATATCCCCCTGTGCCAGCCCTAGAGGTGCCAGGCTCTGTATATCCCCCTGTGTCAGCCCTAGAGGTGCCAGGCTCTGTATATCCCCCTGTGCCAGCCCTAGAGGTGCCAGGCTCTGTATATCCCCCTGTGCCAGCCCTAGAGGTGCCAGGCTCTGTATATCCCCCTGTCAGCCCTAGAGGTGCCAGGCTCTGTATATCCCCCTGTGCCAGCCTCTGTATATCCCCCTGTGCCAGCCCTAGAGGTGCCAGGCTCTGTATATCCCCCTGTGTCAGCCCTAGAGGTGCCAGGCTCTGTATATGCCCCTGTGCCAGCCCTAGAGGTGTCAGGCTCTGTATATCCCCCTGTGCCAGCCCTAGAGGTGCCCAGCTCTGTACATCCCCCTGTGCAGGTCCGAGGTGCCAGGCTCTGTATATCCCCCTGTGCCAGGCTCTGTATATCCCCCTGTGCAGGTCCTAGAGGTGCCAGGCTCTGTATATCCCCCTGTGCAGGTCCTAGAGGTGCCAGGCTCTGTATATCCCCCTGTGCAGGTCCTAGAGGTGCCAGGCTCTGTATATCCCCCTGTGCAGGTCCTAGAGGTGCCAGGCTCTGTATATCCCCTGTGCAGGTCCTAGAGGTACCAGGCTCTGTATATCCCCCTGTGCAGGTCCTAGATGTGCCAGGCTCTGTATATCCCCCTGTGCATGTCCTAGAGGTGCCAGGTGCTGTATATCTCCCTGTGCAGGTCCTAGAGGTGCCAGGCTCTGTATATCCCCCTGTGCAGGTCCTAGAGGTGCCAGGCTCTGTATATCCCCCTGTGCAGGTCCTAGAGGTGCCAGGCTCTGTATATCCCCCTGTGCAGGTCCTAGAGGTGCCAGGCTCTGTACATCCCCCTGTGCAGGTTCGAGAGGTGCCAGGCTCTGTACATCCCCCTGTGCAGGTCCTAGAGGTGCCAGGCGTGGTATATCCCCGTGCAGGTCCAAGAGGTGCCAGGCTCTGTATATGCCCCTGTGAAGGTCCTAGAGGTGCCAGGCTCTGTATATCCCCCTGTGCAGGTCCTAGAGGTGCCAGGCTCTGTATATCCCCCTCTGCAGGTCGTAGAGGTGCAAGGCTCTGTATATCCCCTTGTGCAGGTCCTAGAGGTGCAAGGCTCTGTATATCCCTGTCCAAGTCGTAGAGGTGCCATGCTGTTTCCCCTGTGCCAGCCCTACAGGTGCCAGGCTCTGTATATCCCCCTGTGCCAGCCCTAGAGGTGCCAGGCTCTGTATACCCCCCCTGTGCCAGCCCCTACAGGTGCCAGGCTCTATATATCCCCCTGTGCCAGCCCTAGAGGTGCCAGGCTCTGTATATCCCCCTGTGCCAGCCTTAGAGGTGCCAGGCTCTGTATATTCCCCTGTGCCAGTCCTAGAGGTGACAGGCTCTGTATATCCCCTGTGCCAGGCTCTGTATATGCCCCTGTACCAGCCCTAGAGGTGCCAGGCTCTGTATATCCCACTGTGCCAGCCCTAGAGGTGCCAGGCTCTGTGTATCCCACTGTGCCAGCCCTAGAGGTGCCAGGCTCTGTATATCCCCCTGTGCCAGCCCTAGAGGTGCCAGGCTCTGTATATCCCCCCTGTGCCAGCCCTAGAGGTGCCAGGCTCTGTATATCCCCCTGTCAGCCCTAGAGGTGCCAGGCTCTGTATATCCCCTGTGCCAGCCCTAGAGGTGCCAGGCTCTGTATATCCCCCTGTGCCAGCCCTAGAGGTGCCAGGCTCTGTATATCCCCCTGTGTCAGCCCTAGAGGTGCCAGGCTCTGTATATGCCCCTGTGCCAGGCTCTGTATATGCCCCTGTACCAGCCCTAGAGGTGCCAGGCTCTGTATATCCCACTGTGCCAGCCCTAGAGGTGCCAGGCTCTGTGTATCCCACTGTGCCAGCCCTAGAGGTGCCAGGCTCTGTATATCCCCCTGTGCCAGCCCTAGAGGTGCCAGGCTCTGTATATGCCCCTGTGCCAGTCCTACAGGTGCCAGGCTCTGTATATGCTCCTGTGCCAGTCCTAGAGGTGCCAGGCTCTGTATATGCCCCTGTGCCAGTCCTAGAGATGCTAGGCTCTGTATATCACCCTTTGCCAGCCCTAGAGGTTAACCCAAGTGATTTAGAAGGCGCTGAGACACAGTATAGTGAATACACACAATAATATGTAGAGTGTTCAAAAAAGTTCTCAACCTTCACAGGGAAGTTTGTACGAATCCCTCATAGGCAATAGTAGATATCCAAAATGTGAAGGGAGCGATTTTCAGGAACACCCCAAAAAAGAAACACAATAATAGTGTAATAAAATCACACAATGATGACTTATTAAAATCTTGGCCCGTATGAATCTTCTACTTACAAGAAGTTACTTACTTCTTGTAAGTAGAAGATCATACCAGCCCTAGAGGTGCCAGGCTCTGTATATCCCCCTGTGCCAGCCCTAGAGGTGCCAGTCTCTGTATATGCCCCTGTGCCAGTCCTAGAGTGCCAGGCTCTGTATATGCCCCTGTGCCAGTCCTAGAGGTGCCAGGCTCTGTATATGCCCCTGTTCAGTCCTAGAGGTGCCAGGCTCTGTACATGTGAATGAGACCTGCATACCACACGTGTGAGTAACTCACTATCCTGCGTGCGCATGCGTGTGAGTAACTCACTATCCTGCGTGCGCATGCGTGTGAGTAACTCACTATCCTGCGTGCGCATGCGTGTAAGTAACTCACTATCCTGCGTGCGCATGCGTGTGAGTAACTCACTATCCTGCGTGCGCATGCGCGTGAGTAACTCACTATCCTGCGTGCGCATGCGTGTGAGTAACTCACTATCCTGCGTGCGCATGCGCGTGAGTAACTCACTATCCTGCGTGCGCATGCGCGTGAGTAACTCACTATCCTGCGTGCGCATGCGTGTGAGTAACTCACTATCCTGCGTGCGCATGCGTGTGAGTAACTCACTATCCTGCGTGCGCATGCGTGTGAGTAACTCACTATCCTGCGTGCGCATGCGTGTGAGTAACTCACTATCCTGCGTGCGCATGCGCGTGAGTAACTCACTATCCTGCGTGCGCATGCGCGTGAGGGAGTTAGACCGCCACGTTAAGAGATTTCCTTTTAATATAAATGTGAATATTCTTTCCTCAGCATATTAAATATACAAACTTTACACCGAGTATATAGTGAGAGGGTCACCGCGTCGTCAAACCGCGTCGTCACACTTAACCCCTCCTTGCCACCTTCTGGGAATTGGGAAACTGCGGTCTAATTGAAGGGGAAGGTAGGAGATGAAAATGGGGTGGGGGGGAAGGGGTTATCGAGATAGTGACGCTCTGCGGGTCTTTGGGGGGGGGGAGGGGTTATTGAGGGAGAGACGCTCTGCGGGTCTCTCTGGCAGGGATGAATATATATAATTTAATCCCAAGATTCCCCCCCCCGTGAACTGTGGGCGAATGGAACATCCCAAGAGGCTGAGGGAAGGAGGGTGGGAGGCCAAGGGTGATTGACAGCAGCCTCAGCCAATCATAGAGCTCCCCTGGTGAGATGCCTCCTATTGCGGGCTACCGTGTCCGGAATGAGCCCTGTGCATTTGAATGGAGAGAGTCCTGATTGGTAGAGGCACAAAGGGGACACAGGCAGTGTGTGTGACTGAAAGTAGCATGGGCCAATCAGAGTCCAGCTTTTCTTAAA
>NW_027455995.1:395000-478841 GCF_040206685.1 Ascaphus truei | reverse complement strand
TTCATCCAGTATCCAGACATTTCTCAAGCTGTTTGCAAGGCGGTATAATTAATGTTAATTTCTCTGGTTTGGAACATGTGTCTCCACATACCAGGGGAGGAGACAGACTTAATTTCCTCAATCGAAGAGAAATGTATTGGATTTTCACCTTAGATCCAGTCCATCCAAGGGGTATGAACATTGAATGGGAATTAAAATATTTTCTGATATATTGATACTTCATTCTCCTCCCTTGGTGTGCATTGATACGTGCCCAATTCATTGATTTATTTATGGATTCATTCCTTAAATAAGTTGTTCTGGTTGGCTGGCGCACACGCGCAGAAAGGGGTCTGCGCACGCTGCGGGCACCGCCGTGTACCGCGTCAGGGGGCGGAGCCTAGCCGTGATTCTAACACACACACAGAGAGAGAGACACACACAGAGACACACACAGAGAGAGAGAGAGAGAGAGAGAGAGGCACAAAGAGACACAGAGAGAGAGAAAGAGAAACACAGAGAGAGACACAGAGAGAGAAAGAGACACACACAGAGAGAGACAGAGAGAGAGACACACACACACACACAGAGAGACACACACACGCAGAGAGACACAGAGAGAGAGGGAGACACAAAGAGACACAGAGAGAGAGAAAGAGAAACACAGAGAGAGAGACACAGAGAGAGAAAGAGACACACACACAGAGAGAGACAGAGAGAGAGACACACACACACACAGAGCGAGAGACACAGAGAGACAGAAAGAAAGAGACAGAGAGAGAGAGACACAAACACACACACACACACAGAGAGACACACACAAAGAGAGCCTGAGAGACAGACACACAGAGAGACACAGACAGACACACAGACAGAGACAGACTGACTGACAGACACATAGACTGAGAAATAGACAGAGAGATAGACAGACATAACTCACCGAGTATTAATATAGAGAGGTGTGTGCTACCTGGGATATATTCAGAGAATATTAGAACACGGAGATCCCTTCGGGGCGCATTCCACCTAAAAAAAAAATGAATGTAATATTGGTATTTAGTCAAATTAAACTTTGATAGCTATACTAAAATAAATATGTGACAAGTATTATTGGATTCCACTCTTATCACAGGGAAACCCAACTTGTGCTCCAAACCGCGGGAGAAGCAATTCCAGGCGTGCAAGGGAGAGGGCGGTGTGGAGCAACCAGGATCCCTTCATAAGGAGAAATAAATCCTAAATGTACAGGCCAAGGCTGTCAGAGAAAAAGAAACTGTCTTCAGGGAGCAGAATACTGCTGTGGAAGTCGGGTTTTGCATGTAAATATCCCAAGAATTAACTCATTAAAAAAATGTATCTATGTATAACCCCTCCCATGCATGGAAGGGGATACAGGCGTATACAGGAGATGCTTCTATAGCCAGCATTGAACACTGAAGCAACGACTCACTACTTCACCAACTTACAATATGTTCTTTTAGACCGGGACTCAAGGAGAAACTTCCCACTTTAAAGGGCAGCTCCCTAACTGCAAGGGTGTGAGTTTCTGGGATTCCAACTCAGAGGGGGCCCCCATGTGAGTTTCCGCCATCCCATCTTGGAGGGGGTCCCTGAGTGTGTGTGGGACCCCACATCTAGAGGGACACCACCCCTAACCCCCCCCCCCCTCCTCCCCCGTGTGAGTGTCTGGAATCTCATCCACAGAAGGGGCTGCGTGACTGCCTCCTCCACAGAAACATTACATTGCAGGGCTTTTTTGGGGTACTCACCGTGTTGTGTTTGAGCAGGGACAGGCTGCACAGCGCTTGTGTCTCTGCTGCTTTCATCATGCCAATCTCCTTAATTTTGAGTATGTACTGCCTCATCTGCTCCTTAATCAGCATCTCCACACACCTACAGGGGAAGCACAAGGACAATCGGGTTACAGCGCCTTCCACTTAACCCCTTGCTTTATAACAAGTCCCTGACCCCTCTGGCAAGGAAGGGGTGAATAGAGGTGGCATCCCTAACCCCGTCTGAGATGGGCAAACCGTAGTCTTCAAAATATCCACCCCGTTTTATTTCATTATTTCCCCCAAGTTCCCTTTAAAAACCCCACAAATGTATTCCCAATGAATGCTTCGGCAGGAAACCATTAGTTTGCGACTTGGTCAATTAGCTGGAAAACAAAAACATTTCTTATGGAAACATGAGAACACGAGAGATTACAGCTCTGAAGTGCGACAGCAGGGCCCACGGGGATAGGACAGAATCACTGTGCAGATCATATGAGAAAGTCGTCTTATCCGGTACTACACACCGCAGCGTCAGACACAGGAGCTTGTCTTCTGAGCTTACTATCTCAGTTTTTGGGTGGTCACATGGTGCCGGCACTACACACCCACTTCAAAGGCAGTGAATTAACCACTAGACTCCCCTTCCCTTAATCCGTTTACAAGGGGTGCAGCCTCCGACCAAGGCCCCTATCCGGGCTGAATTGCTCGAGAAGATTTTACCTCTTTTAAGGCAGAAACCCCCCCCCCCCAAATAAAACCTACACGAGTTTAGCGCATAACAGTATTTTGCTCCCTTGATTGTCTCAATCTGCAGCAGCGCAGATCACGACGGTAACTTTGAGACTGCGCTGGGCCTGGGAGGGAGCGACATTCTGACTTCCCGGTCCTTCAATATTTCAACAGCTCATATCGAAGCAAATAAATAACATGCCCTGAATGGGCGGAAGGAAAGGGACAGGTGGGCGCCTGAATTAGGCTGTGATTTTACCAAAAAAACGCCGGCATAATCGAAACCTTACGTGATGGTTTTGGAAACCTCCTTCAGGGTGGTCTGTAGGTCATAGTTGGCTGGACAGCGCAGGAGGCAGGGCGCGAAGATGATGGCCAAGGAATTTGAGGACATGCGGTTCGCATCTTCCATCACAGCCACTCTGCAAAATAGGGTGGCGTTAGAGAATGCCCCACAATGCATTGCCCTGCTGGGCTCTCAGCAGGCATGGGGCTATCTGAGCCCGTGTTTCCAGGGCTGCTTAGCAGACGGAGCCTTCCAGGTGTGACCCTCACTGCCCAGTTATTAGAGCACTGTAACATGCACCTCTTCATCTCTGCACTTCCCTATAATGCAATGGGGCTCAGCTCCCATTCTCAAGCTCCCCCAACAAGTCCGGTTTTCAGGATATCCCTGCTTCAGCACAGGTGGCTCAATCAGTCCCTGCTTCAGCACAGGTGGCTCTATCAGAGGCTTCGACTGAGCCACCTGTGCTCAAGCTGGGATATCCTGAAAACCTGACCTGTTGGGGGGGGGGGGAGGGGGCTTCGGGACTGGAGTTGAGCACCCTTGCTATAATGGATCTGTACATTCTTCCTAACTAATGTGATTCCTGAGCGGCCAGCACTGCTTACAGATACGAGGAAAATGCCCTGTGGTTACACAGCCACACCTCACTATATGCAGGAAGACACAGGAAGGAATCCCTGTGCAAAGCAATACATTCTCTCCATCTGTGGGGGGGACAATACATTGGGTTTGCTATTGCTTAGCAAGTCCTCTTGGGATTAAAGGGTTAAAGGCAAAGTGTGTGTGTGTGTGTGTGTGTGTGTGTGTGTGTGTGTATGTGTGTATATATGTATATATGTATATATATATATATATATATATATATATATATATATATATATATATATATATATATATATATAAATAATACATATATACAGTATTGGGAATAAATAACACACACAATCCCCGATTCTCTGATGCAGGCCTCATCCGTACGTCTATAAGAGAGGAAACAGCCATTTAGAAAGTGTACGAAAGTCTACAGACTGATTATCTCCGGGGAAATGCACACAGAATTTAGGTTGATTAAATCTTAGATTTAAAATGATATTATGTGTATTAAAACAATACACTGACAAGTGAGGGACTCATTTGAACACAGAGTTGGGGCCCGCTCCTGTATGCCCAGGAACACTCCTAGCAGCACACTGACATTGAGCACTACAGGTCTGCATCCTCCCCTGCAATCACACAAAGGGGTTTGCAACCTCTTCTGCATCTTACTTGACAAGGTGGAAGATCAGCCTCTCCAGAGTGTTGTAATGGGCCTGGGGAAGCTGTCCCAGAACTTTGTAGATGGCACACAGCTGTTCCTGCTTTCCAGGGAGCTCTAAAGGGAGAAGGCAAAGCAATAGATGGGTAACGGAGACGTGGGAGAAGTTTACTAAACACCTTCAGTGCTAGAGAGGCCGGACACCTTGTTCTGCAGTGCATGGCAGACCCCTCAGGCGCTACAAGGGTTAGTGGAGATAAAGAAGTAAATGTCTGTTCGTCTAGTGTGGCACAGATCCTGGAGTCTGACTCTCCTACTGCAGGGCATCACAGACCAAAGGGGACTATGGACCATGACGTCTGTCATTCCCACTGCAGGTGACAGTGGCACAGACAGATGGCACCCATGTCCCACTGAGCCTGACCCAGAGTCCGTACCCCTGGTAAAAAGAGGCAGACATAATAGTCCTATGGCCCATGGAGTGTGTCACACCAACCACTGGGTGACAGTGACAAACAGGAGAGACCTATGGCCCATGTGGTCTGTCCCTCAACTTGAAGCTGACAGACGTACAGACATAACTTATGGCCCACTGAGTCTGTCGCTTCACCAGCAGAGTGACAAAGACTGAAAGGATTTCTGTTCACCAAGTCTAACACAGAGATAAGAGGCCTATGGCCCATGCAATATCTCCCTTTCCACAGTGACACAAACAAAAGGGACTTTTAGCCGGTGGAGTCTGTCCCTCCAACATTAAAATGAAACAGACCGAGTAGATGTTCCACTGAGTGTGACCCAAAAATAAGGCGCATACGGCATCGCTCCCTTTCACCTCAGGGTGACAAAGTATCTCTGGCCAATGGAGTCTATGCCTCCCACCATAGGATAAAGCACAAAGGTACTGTAGATCTCTCCTGCCCATCCAGGATTTCGTGTTCTGCAGTGGAGATCCTCTCTGCAATTTGTCACTAAGCCCCGCGACTCTACAGAGGGAGGGTTACCTCCCTCTCTGCACTTACCCACGGCTCGTAGGAACTCGTTGTACTGAGCGAAGGTCATGAGTGGCTCCGGGAGCTCACGCAACCACTGCTTCAGGATGCCAGTGATGACGTGGATGGGGTAATTATCCAGTTTCACAGAGCTGGGGTCTGTCCAGAAGGGAGACAGAAAACATGTGAGAAAACAAGAGGACTTGTAATGACCGATCCCCATCACCCTTTTATAGGCACTATCCGCGGAGCACAAATACAGAGAAAACATTTTAGATACATGGAAATATTGTTTTTTTTCTCCTCACAAAAATAAGTATTAGGCTGCGGCCACGCTGCCTGCGCTGCACGCACCTGCGAATTCTCCGGTCTACAGAGAGCTGCAAGGGGAAAGACAGGGGGGGGGGGCATTACTGGGGCGCGGCCATGACATCACCTGGCAGGTTCACCCTCATTGGCTTAACCGCCGGTGGGCGTGGCCTAGCGCGGACCTGGCCTTATGAAAACATTTTGGTAAGCTGAAGTGTGTCGTTGTGTAGTCTGCCAGGAAAAAAGTTAAGAGTAATTAAATGTGTTAAAGACGATTACAGGCAGTCCTCGTTTTACAGTGCTTCGCTTTACAACGTAAGGCTTATCCAGCGCTATGCAATGCATACCTATGTTCATTTTTACAACGCCAAAACGGCTTATCCAGCGCTCTTACGATGCTTTGCAACGTTGTTTATGTGTATGTGTGTATGTATAAATATATATATATATACACATAAACAACGTTGCAAAGCGTCGTAAGAGCATATATATATAATATTATATTATATTACATAATATATTATTTATTATGTTATATTATATATATATATATATATAATACAGTATATACACTATATAATGTATGTGTGTGCTGCATATCTTATTGCCTGTGTAAAATATTTGGTGTATTTTAGTGTTAAAAATGCCTTCAGGAACGGAACCTTTCATTTAAACAGTGTTTCCTATGGGAAAACGTGTTTCGCTTTACAACGTTTCGCTATCCAACGCCATTTTGAGTAACGCATTGTGTCGGATAACCGAGGACTGCCTGTATATTATTCCACTGTTTAAAGGGTCAGTCCCTCCTAGGACCAAAATGTACTACTGACCGTGAGATGTTTAAGGGGTCACACCTGGGTGACTTATGCCTTTTTAAAAAAACAAAAATATATAACACCTATAAGTATTTATTATTCATTATTTCAAGTTCCTTTGTAAACACGATGAGCTGAGATTTGGGAGGGGGGGGCGATTTCCTCTGGCTTCCCTTTTGTCTGATTTCACCATGTGCTGAACAGGAGTTTGCACAGGCAAAGCCCCCTCCTCCCTTATCTTTATTGGCTCTCACAGGGAGGCCAGAGTAAACACTGCTGAGAAGCATCCTCCCTCCTTTAAATGCTTTATTTCCCAAATAATGACAGCAGCCAATGTTTTGCTTTGAGCCCAGTTACTGTATGTTACAGGAAAATGACATTCTTTACAAAAATGTAGTTTCATTGTGAACTGCCAGGGATTGCACATTTAAATGATAATATCTTATTTGTCCCTTAGGCCGTGATTAAACCAAAATTGTCCGGCAGCGTTGCGCGGCTCAAAAACAAATTGCTGCAATCCAATTAAGGTAAACATACCTCGCACTCCGCGCTCGCTGCCTGGAACTGCAGGGCGGCAGACTGGAGAGCAGACAGGAAATTTTGTTTTGAGCAGGAGACGGCCGTGTCACGTGAGCGGTTCAGCCAATGAGGGCGAACCGCTCACAGCCACGCCTCCGCCACACCTCCCTGTCTCCTCTGCTTGTCTCCTGCCTGCAGTTCAACATGCCGCTTGGCGGCATCGATAGGATGACATCACCAGATCACGCTGCCGCCCCGTCGGAGATGGTATAATCTCAGCCTAAATGTGTGCCTCCCCCGGTTCCCTCACAATCCCAGCGCACCGTTCTCCAGGGACTGTTTGAGCTCTCGCATGCGATTGGCTGCCCCACACTTCCGGTAGATGCCCTCCGTGTGCAGGCCGTACATCTCCAGGTACTCTAAGAGCATCTCCATGACAACGGGCACCGAGGACGTCTCACTGATCAGGTCCCCCACGTGCACCCCGAAGTGATGGTTTCCCAGGTTCTGAGGGAGGGATCAGTGTTACCACGGCAACAAAGAGGTGTTCCCTCTGTTACCCAAGAGGATTGAGAAGGTCGGGGCGAGAGAGAAGGCCGGGGCAAAAGAGAAGGGAGGGTGGGGGGGAGAGAAAAGGGTGGGGCGAGAGAGAAAGGGGGCGAGTGAGAAGGGAGGGTGAGACAGAAGCGGGTTGCGGTTGAGGATGGGGTGAGAGAATGGGAGGTGTAACATGTGAGCGCTGCAAGAGGGTTTGACACGTCACACAGCTCACACTCTTCCCTCCCTCCCCCCTGATGTACCTTCCTCCCTCCCTTCCCCCTGATATAACTTCCTCCCTCCCCCTCCCTATGTACCTTCCTCCCTCCCGCCAAGTCGCAGGGGCTCTGGATGGTGCTGGCTTTGCTGATCTTGGACGGGTTCCTCTGGAGTTTGTGCCTGGAAGGTGAAACAACACACATATATACACACACCCTGCTTGTATTTCCAACCCCCACCCCCCCTCATCCATGTATTTCAACCCCCTTGCACAGATGTGTATATATACCCCCTATTTGTATGCATACACAGACACACACACACATTTATTTGTATGCATGTACAAATTCATATACATACTTCTGCATTTTGAAGGTGGATGTATTATAAATAAATATACATTCCTTTAGTAAGGAAAAATATATATTACTATACAGGAAACATATCGCAGACATGACCAGTCCATGCTCAGCCTCTCTCTCTGATAAGTGAATCATACAGATACAAGTACACACAGACCGATATGCCACATATCTGCAGGTCCTTACTCTGTCAGCTTCTCCTTGCTCTCTAGGCTCTCCCCTGGATTCTCCTCCTCGGGCATCACCGCTGCTTCCCCCTGCCCCACCTCGTTCTGCCTTCTCCCTCCTTTCTCCTCTTCTTCTGCCTTCTGCACTCCATCGGAGTTGTCATGTCTCCATTTATGCTCCTCTTCTCGTTCAAGGGCTTCCTGTCTGCTCTTCTCAGACACCATCTCCTTGTACCTGGTAAGACGGATATTATATTAACATTACCATCCAACCACTATTATATTGGGGATTGAAAATTACACTAAAAAGTATTTATAGAAAATACTAAATTATTGTGATCTACTTAGATTTTGCATAGGCTTTGATACGGTTCCACACAAGAGGTTAAAAGCAAATTGGACTCTAAAAATATTTGCACCTGGATTGAAAACTGGTTGAAGGATACACAACATTGAGTTGTCGTAAATTGAACTTTTTCAGGTTGGGCTAAAGTCGTGAGTGGAGTACCTCAGGGATCGGTACTGGGACCCTTGCTTTTTAACTTGTTTGTTAATGACCTTGAGGTTGGCATCGAGAGCAAAGTCTCAATCTTGGCTGATGATACTAAATTGTGTAAGGTAGTAGAATCAGAACAGGATGTAATTTCTCTCCAGAAGGACTTGGTGAGACTGGAAACTTGGGCAGGTAAATGGCAGATGAGGTTTAATACAGATACATGTAAGGTGATGCATTTTTGAAACAAGAATAAACAGGAGACTTGCAAATTAAATGGGGATAAATTGGGGGAATCCTTGATGGAGAAGGATTTAGGAGTGCTTGTACACAGCAATAGTGCCCAAAGTCATGCAGTAACTGCAAAGGCAAACAAGATCTTATCTTACAATAAATGGGCAATGGATGGAAGGGAAGTCCATGCTCAGTCACTCTCTCTGATAAGTGAATCATACAGATACAAGTACACACAGACCGATATGCCACATATCTGCAGGTCCTTACTCTGTCAGCTTCTCCTTGCTCTCTAGGCTCTCCCCTGGATTCTCCTTCTCGGGCATCACCTCTGCTTCCCCTTGCCCCACCTCGTTCTGCCTTCTCCCTCCTTTCTCCTCTTCTTCTGCCTTCTGCACTCCATCGGAGTTGTCATGTCTCCATTTATGCTCCTCTTCTCGTTCAAGGGCTTCCTGTCTGCTCTTCTCAGACACCATCTCCTTGTACCTGATAAGACGGATATTATATTAACATTACCATCCAACCACTAATATATTGGGGATTGAAAATTACACTAAAAAGTATTTATAGAAAATACTAAATTATTGTGATCTACTTAGATTTTGCATAGGCTTTGATACGGTTCCACACAAGAGGTTAATGTACAAAATAAAGCAAATTGGACTCTAAAAATATTTGCACCTGGATTGAAAACTGGTTGAAGGATACACAACATAGAGTTGTCATAAATGGAACTTTTTCAGGTTGGGCTAAAGTCGTGAGTGGAGTACCTCAGGGATCGGTACTGGGACCCCTGCTTTTTAACTTGTTTGTTAATGACCTTGAGGTTGGCATCGAGAGCAAAGTCTCAATCTTTGCTGATGATACTAAATTGTGTAAGGTAGTAGAATCAGAGCAGGATGTACTTTCTCTCCAGAAGGACTTGGGGAGACTGGAAACTTGGGCAGGTTAATGGCAGATGAGGTTTAATACAGATAAATGTAAGGTTATGCATTTGAGAAACAAGAATAAACAGGAGACTTGCAAATTAAATGGGGATAAATTGGGGGAATCCTTGATGGAGAAGGATTTAGGAATGCTTGTACACAGCAATAGTGCCCAAAGTCATGCAGTAACTGCAAAGGCAAACAAGATCTTATCTTACAATAAATGGGCAATGGATGGAAGGGAAGTCCATGCTCAGTCACTCTCTCTGATAAGTGAATCATACTGATACAAGTACACACAGACCGATATGCCACATATCTGCAGGTCCTTACTCTGTCAGCTTCTCCTTGCTCTCTAGGCTCTCCCCTGGATTCTCCTCCTCGGGCATCACCGCTGCTTCTCCCTGCCCCACCTCGTTCTGCCTTCTCCCTCCTTTCTCCTCTTCTTCTGCCTTCTGCACTCCATCGGAGTTGTCATGTCTCCATTTATGCTCCTCTTCTCGTTCAAGGGCTTCCTGTCTGCTCTTCTCAGACACCATCTCCTTGTACCTGGTAAGACGGATATTATATTAACATTACCATCCAACCACTAATATATTGGGGATTGAAAATTACACTAAAAAGTATTTATAGAAAATACTAAATTATTGTGATCTACTTAGATTTTGCATAGGCTTTGATACGGTTCCACACAAGAGGTTAATGTACAAAATAAAGCAAATTGGACTCTAAAAATATTTGCACCTGGATTGAAAACTGGTTGAAGGATACACAACATAGAGTTGTCATAAATGGAACTTTTTCAGGTTGGGCTAAAGTCGTGAGTGGAGTACCTCAGGGATCGGTACTGGGACCCCTGCTTTTTAACTTGTTTGTTAATGACCTTGAGGTTGGCATCGAGAGCAAAGTCTCAATCTTTGCTGATGATACTAAATTGTGTAAGGTAGTAGAATCAGAGCAGGATGTACTTTCTCTCCAGAAGGACTTGGGGAGACTGGAAACTTGGGCAGGTTAATGGCAGATGAGGTTTAATACAGATAAATGTAAGGTTATGCATTTGAGAAACAAGAATAAACAGGAGACTTGCAAATTAAATGGGGATAAATTGGGGGAATCCTTGATGGAGAAGGATTTAGGAATGCTTGTACACAGCAATAGTGCCCAAAGTCATGCAGTAACTGCAAAGGCAAACAAGATCTTATCTTACAATAAATGGGCAATGGATGGAAGGGAAGTCCATGCTCAGTCACTCTCTCTGATAAGTGAATCATACTGATACAAGTACACACAGACCGATATGCCACATATCTGCAGGTCCTTACTCTGTCAGCTTCTCCTTGCTCTCTAGGCTCTCCCCTGGATTCTCCTCCTCGGGCATCACCGCTGCTTCTCCCTGCCCCACCTCGTTCTGCCTTCTCCCTCCTTTCTCCTCTTCTTCTGCCTTCTGCACTCCATCGGAGTTGTCATGTCTCCATTTATGCTCCTCTTCTCGTTCAAGGGCTTCCTGTCTGCTCTTCTCAGACACCATCTCCTTGTACCTGGTAAGACGGATATTATATTAACATTACCATCCAACCACTAATATATTGGGGATTGAAAATTACACTAAAAAGTATTTATAGAAAATACTAAATTATTGTGATCTACTTAGATTTTGCATAGGCTTTGATACGGTTCCACACAAGAGGTTAATGTACAAAATAAAGCAAATTGGACTCTAAAAATATTTGCACTTGGATTGAAAACTGGTTGAAGGATACACAACATAGAGTTGTCGTAAATGGAACTTTTTCAGGTTGGGCTAAAGTCGTGAGTGGAGTACCTCAGGGATCGGTACTAGGACCCCTGCCTTTTAACTTGTTTGTTAATGACCTTGAGGTTGGCATCGAGAGCAAAGTCTTAATCTTTGCTGATGATACTAAATTGTGTAAGGTAGTAGAATCAGAGCAGGATGTAATTTCTCTCCAGAAGGACTTGGGGAGACTGGAAACTTGGGCAGGTAAATGGCAGATGAGGTTTAATACAGATAAATGTAAGGTTATGCATTTGAGAAACAAGAATAAACAGGAGACTTGCAAATTAAATGGGGATAAATTGGGGGAATCCTTGATGGAGAAGGATTTAGGAGTGCTTGTACACAGCAATAGTGCCCAAAGTCATGCAGTAACTGCAAAGGCAAACAAGATCTTATCTTACAATAAATGGGCAATGGATGGAAGGGAAGTCCATGCTCAGTCACTCTCTCTGATAAGTGAATCATACAGATACAAGTACACACAGACCGATATGCCACATATCTGCAGGTCCTTACTCTGTCAGCTTCTCCTTGCTCTCTAGGCTCTCCCCTGGATTCTCCTTCTCGGGCATCACCTCTGCTTCCCCCTGCCCCACCTCGTTCTGCCTTCTCCCTCCTTTCTCCTCTTCTTCTGCCTTCTGCACTCCATCGGAGTTGTCATGTCTCCATTTATGCTCCTCTTCTCGTTCAAGGGCTTCCTGTCTGCTCTTCTCAGACACCATCTCCTTGTACCTGGTAAGACGGATATTATATTAACATTACCATCCAACCACTATTATATTGGGGATTGAAAATTACACTAAAAAGTATTTATAGAAAATACTAAATTATTGTGATCTACTTAGATTTTGCATAGGCTTTGATACGGTTCCACACAAGAGGTTAATGTACAAAATAAAGCAAATTGGACTCTAAAAATATTTGCACCTGGATTGAAAACTGGTTGAAGGATACACAACATAGAGTTGTCGTAAATGGAACTTTTTCAGGTTGGGCTAAAGTCGTGAGTGGAGTACCTCAGGGATCGGTACTAGGACCCCTGCTTTTTAACTTGTTTGTTAATGACCTTGAGGTTGGCATCGAGAGCAAAGTCTTAATCTTTGCTGATGATACTAAATTGTGTAAGGTAGTAGAATCAGAGCAGGATGTAATTTCTCTCCAGAAGGACTTGGGGAGACTGGAAACTTGGGCAGGTAAATGGCAGATGAGGTTTAATACAGATAAATGTAAGGTTATGCATTTGAGAAACAAGAATAAACAGGAGACTTGCAAATTAAATGGGGATAAATTGGGGGAATCCTTGATGGAGAAGGATTTAGGAGTGCTTGTACACAGCAATAGTGCCCAAAGTCATGCAGTAACTGCAAAGGCAAACAAGATCTTATCTTACAATAAATGGGCAATGGATGGAAGGGAAGTCCATGCTCAGTCACTCTCTCTGATAAGTGAATCATACAGATACAAGTACACACAGACCGATATGCCACATATCTGCAGGTCCTTACTCTGTCAGCTTCTCCTTGCTCTCTAGGCTCTCCCCTGGATTCTCCTTCTCGGGCATCACCTCTGCTTCCCCCTGCCCCACCTCGTTCTGCCTTCTCCCTCCTTTCTCCTCTTCTTCTGCCTTCTGCACTCCATCGGAGTTGTCATGTCTCCATTTATGCTCCTCTTCTCGTTCAAGGGCTTCCTGTCTGCTCTTCTCAGACACCATCTCCTTGTACCTGGTAAGACGGATATTATATTAACATTACCATCCAACCACTATTATATTGGGGATTGAAAATTACACTAAAAAGTATTTATAGAAAATACTAAATTATTGTGATCTACTTAGATTTTGCATAGGCTTTGATACGGTTCCACACAAGAGGTTAATGTACAAAATAAAGCAAATTGGACTCTAAAAATATTTGCACCTGGATTGAAAACTGGTTGAAGGATACACAACATAGAGTTGTCGTAAATGGAACTTTTTCAGGTTGGGCTAAAGTCATGAGTGGAGTACCTCAGGGATCGGTACTAGGACCCCTGCTTTTTAACTTGTTTGTTAATGACCTTGAGGTTGGCATCGAGAGCAAAGTCTTAATCTTTGCTGATGATACTAAATTGTGTAAGGTAGTAGAATCAGAGCAGGATGTAATTTCTCTCCAGAAGGACTTGGGGAGACTGGAAACTTGGGCAGGTAAATGGCAGATGAGGTTTAATACAGATAAATGTAAGGTTATGCATTTGAGAAACAAGAATAAACAGGAGACTTGCAAATTAAATGGGGATAAATTGGGGGAATCCTTGATGGAGAAGGATTTAGGAGTGCTTGTACACAGCAATAGTGCCCAAAGTCATGCAGTAACTGCAAAGGCAAACAAGATCTTATCTTACAATAAATGGGCAATGGATGGAAGGGAAGTCCATGCTCAGTCACTCTCTCTGATAAGTGAATCATACAGATACAAGTACACACAGACCGATATGCCACATATCTGCAGGTCCTTACTCTGTCAGCTTCTCCTTGCTCTCTAGGCTCTCCCCTGGATTCTCCTTCTCGGGCATCACCTCTGCTTCCCCCTGCCCCACCTCGTTCTGCCTTCTCCCTCCTTTCTCCTCTTCTTCTGCCTTCTGCACTCCATCGGAGTTGTCATGTCTCCATTTATGCTCCTCTTCTCGTTCAAGGGCTTCCTGTCTGCTCTTCTCAGACACCATCTCCTTGTACCTGGTAAGACGGATATTATATTAACATTACCATCCAACCACTATTATATTGGGGATTGAAAATTACACTAAAAAGTATTTATAGAAAATACTAAATTATTGTGATCTACTTAGATTTTGCATAGGCTTTGATACGGTTCCACACAAGAGGTTAATGTACAAAATAAAGCAAATTGGACTCTAAAAATATTTGCACCTGGATTGAAAACTGGTTGAAGGATACACAACATAGAGTTGTCGTAAATGGAACTTTTTCAGGTTGGGCTAAAGTCGTGAGTGGAGTACCTCAGGGATCGGTACTAGGACCCCTGCTTTTTAACTTGTTTGTTAATGACCTTGAGGTTGGCATCGAGAGCAAAGTCTTAATCTTTGCTGATGATACTAAATTGTGTAAGGTAGTAGAATCAGAGCAGGATGTAATTTCTCTCCAGAAGGACTTGGGGAGACTGGAAACTTGGGCAGGTAAATGGCAGATGAGGTTTAATACAGATAAATGTAAGGTTATGCATTTGAGAAACAAGAATAAACAGGAGACTTGCAAATTAAATGGGGATAAATTGGGGGAATCCTTGATGGAGAAGGATTTAGGAGTGCTTGTACACAGCAATAGTGCCCAAAGTCATGCAGTAACTGCAAAGGCAAACAAGATCTTATCTTACAATAAATGGGCAATGGATGGAAGGGAAGTCCATGCTCAGTCACTCTCTCTGATAAGTGAATCATACAGATACAAGTACACACAGACCGATATGCCACATATCTGCAGGTCCTTACTCTGTCAGCTTCTCCTTGCTCTCTAGGCTCTCCCCTGGATTCTCCTTCTCGGGCATCACCTCTGCTTCCCCCTGCCCCACCTCGTTCTGCCTTCTCCCTCCTTTCTCCTCTTCTTCTGCCTTCTGCACTCCATCGGAGTTGTCATGTCTCCATTTATGCTCCTCTTCTCGTTCAAGGGCTTCCTGTCTGCTCTTCTCAGACACCATCTCCTTGTACCTGGTAAGACGGATATTATATTAACATTACCATCCAACCACTATTATATTGGGGATTGAAAATTACACTAAAAAGTATTTATAGAAAATACAAAATTATTGTGATCTACTTAGATTTTGCATAGGCTTTGATACGGTTCCACACAAGAGGTTAATGTACAAAATAAAGCAAATTGGACTCTAAAAATATTTGCACCTGGATTGAAAACTGGTTGAAGGATACACAACATAGAGTTGTCGTAAATGGAACTTTTTCAGGTTGGGCTAAAGTCGTGAGTGGAGTACCTCAGGGATCGGTACTAGGACCCCTGCTTTTTAACTTGTTTGTTAATGACCTTGAGGTTGGCATCGAGAGCAAAGTCTCAATCTTTGCTGATGATACTAAATTGTGTAAGGTAGTAGAATCAGAGCAGGATGTACTTTCTCTCCAGAAGGACTTGGGGAGACTGGAAACTTGGGCAGGTAAATGGCAGATGAGGTTTAATACAGATAAATGTAAGGTTATGCATTTGAGAAACAAGAATAAACAGGAGACTTGCAAATTAAATGGGGATAAATTGGGGGAATCCTTGATGGAGAAGGATTTAGGAGTGCTTGTACACAGCAATAGTGCCCAAAGTCATGCAGTAACTGCAAAGGCAAACAAGATCTTATCTTACAATAAATGGGCAATGGATGGAAGGGAAGTCCATGCTCAGTCACTCTCTCTGATAAGTGAATCATACAGATACAAGTACACACAGACCGATATGCCACATATCTGCAGGTCCTTACTCTGTCAGCTTCTCCTTGCTCTCTAGGCTCTCCCCTGGATTCTCCTTCGCGGGCATCACCTCTGCTTCCCCCTGCCCCACCTCGTTCTGCCTTCTCCCTCCTTTCTCCTCTTCTTCTGCTTTCTGCACTCCATCGGAGTTGTCATGTCTCCATTTATGCTCCTCTTCTCGTTCAAGGGCTTCCTGTCTGCTCTTCTCAGACACCATCTCCTTGTACCTGGTAAGACGGATATTATATTAACATTACCATCCAACCACTATTATATTGGGGATTGAAAATTACACTAAAAAGTATTTATAGAAAATACTAAATTATTGTGATCTACTTAGATTTTGCATAGGCTTTGATACGGTTCCACACAAGATGTTAATGTACAAAATAAAGCAAATTGGACTCTAAAAATATTTGCACCTGGATTGAAAACTGGTTGAAGGATACACAACATAGAGTTGTCGTAAATGGAACTTTTTCAGGTTGGGCTAAAGTCGTGAGTGGAGTACCTCAGGGATCGGTACTAGGACCCCTGCTTTTTAACTTGTTTGTTAATGACCTTGAGGTTGGCATCGAGAGCAAAGTCTTAATCTTTGCTGATGATACTAAATTGTGTAAAGTAGTAGAATCAGAGCAGGATGTACTTTCTCTCCAGAAGGACTTGGGGAGACTGGAAACTTGGGCAGGTAAATGGCAGATGAGGTTTAATACAGATAAATGTAAGGTTATGCATTTGAGAAACAAGAATAAACAGGAGACTTGCAAATTAAATGGGGATAAATTGGGGGAATCCTTGATGGAGAAGGATTTAGGAGTGCTTGTACACAGCAATAGTGCCCAAAGTCATGCAGTAACTGCAAAGGCAAACAAGATCTTATCTTACAATAAATGGGCAATGGATGGAAGGGAAGTCCATGCTCAGTCACTCTCTCTGATAAGTGAATCATACAGATACAAGTACACACAGACCGATATGCCACATATCTGCAGGTCCTTACTCTGTCAGCTTCTCCTTGCTCTCTAGGCTCTCCCCTGGATTCTCCTTCTCGGGCATCACCTCTGCTTCCCCCTGCCCCACCTCGTTCTGCCTTCTCCCTCCTTTCTCCTCTTCTTCTGCTTTCTGCACTCCATCGGAGTTGTCATGTCTCCATTTATGCTCCTCTTCTCGTTCAAGGGCTTCCTGTCTGCTCTTCTCAGACACCATCTCCTTGTACCTGGTAAGACGGATATTATATTAACATTACCATCCAACCACTATTATATTGGGGATTGAAAATTACACTAAAAAGTATTTATAGAAAATACTAAATTATTGTGATCTACTTAGATTTTGCATAGGCTTTGATACGGTTCCACACAAGAGGTTAATGTACAAAATAAAGCAAATTGGACTCTAAAAATATTTGCACCTGGATTGAAAACTGGTTGAAGGATACACAACATAGAGTTGTCGTAAATGGAACTTTTTCAGGTTGGGCTAAAGTCGTGAGTGGAGTACCTCAGGGATCGGTACTAGGACCCCTGCTTTTTAACTTGTTTGTTAATGACCTTGAGGTTGGCATCGAGAGCAAAGTCTCAATCTTTGCTGATGATACTAAATTGTGTAAGGTAGTAG
Organism: Ascaphus truei; assembly: GCF_040206685.1. Lineage (NCBI taxonomy): Eukaryota > Metazoa > Chordata > Amphibia > Anura > Ascaphidae > Ascaphus > Ascaphus truei. Next base: position 461,371 of record NW_027455995.1, on the reverse strand, counting down.
AATCAGAGCAGGATGTACTTTCTCTCCAGAAGGACTTGGGGAGACTGGAAACTTGGGCAGGTAAATGGCAGATGAGGTTTAATACAGATAAATGTAAGGTTATGCATTTGAGAAACAAGAATAAACAGGAGACTTGCAAATTAAATGGGGATAAATTGGGGGAATCCTTGATGGAGAAGGATTTAGGAGTGCTTGTACACAGCAATAGTGCCCAAAGTCATGCAGTAACTGCAAAGGCAAACAAGATCTTATCTTACAATAAATGGGCAATGGATGGAAGGGAAGTCCATGCTCAGTCACTCTCTCTGATAAGTGAATCATACAGATACAAGTACACACAGACCGATATGCCACATATCTGCAGGTCCTTACTCTGTCAGCTTCTCCTTGCTCTCTAGGCTCTCCCCTGGATTCTCCTTCGCGGGCATCACCTCTGCTTCCCCCTGCCCCACCTCGTTCTGCCTTCTCCCTCCTTTCTCCTCTTCTTCTGCTTTCTGCACTCCATCGGAGTTGTCATGTCTCCATTTATGCTCCTCTTCTCGTTCAAGGGCTTCCTGTCTGCTCTTCTCAGACACCATCTCCTTGTACCTGGTAAGACGGATATTATATTAACATTACCATCCAACCACTATTATATTGGGGATTGAAAATTACACTAAAAAGTATTTATAGAAAATACTAAATTATTGTGATCTACTTAGATTTTGCATAGGCTTTGATACGGTTCCACACAAGATGTTAATGTACAAAATAAAGCAAATTGGACTCTAAAAATATTTGCACCTGGATTGAAAACTGGTTGAAGGATACACAACATAGAGTTGTCGTAAATGGAACTTTTTCAGGTTGGGCTAAAGTCGTGAGTGGAGTACCTCAGGGATCGGTACTAGGACCCCTGCTTTTTAACTTGTTTGTTAATGACCTTGAGGTTGGCATCGAGAGCAAAGTCTTAATCTTTGCTGATGATACTAAATTGTGTAAAGTAGTAGAATCAGAGCAGGATGTACTTTCTCTCCAGAAGGACTTGGGGAGACTGGAAACTTGGGCAGGTAAATGGCAGATGAGGTTTAATACAGATAAATGTAAGGTTATGCATTTGAGAAACAAGAATAAACAGGAGACTTGCAAATTAAATGGGGATAAATTGGGGGAATCCTTGATGGAGAAGGATTTAGGAGTGCTTGTACACAGCAATAGTGCCCAAAGTCATGCAGTAACTGCAAAGGCAAACAAGATCTTATCTTACAATAAATGGGCAATGGATGGAAGGGAAGTCCATGCTCAGTCACTCTCTCTGATAAGTGAATCATACAGATACAAGTACACACAGACCGATATGCCACATATCTGCAGGTCCTTACTCTGTCAGCTTCTCCTTGCTCTCTAGGCTCTCCCCTGGATTCTCCTTCGCGGGCATCACCTCTGCTTCCCCCTGCCCCACCTCGTTCTGCCTTCTCCCTCCTTTCTCCTCTTCTTCTGCTTTCTGCACTCCATCGGAGTTGTCATGTCTCCATTTATGCTCCTCTTCTCGTTCAAGGGCTTCCTGTCTGCTCTTCTCAGACACCATCTCCTTGTACCTGGTAAGACGGATATTATATTAACATTACCATCCAACCACTATTATATTGGGGATTGAAAATTACACTAAAAAGTATTTATAGAAAATACTAAATTATTGTGATCTACTTAGATTTTGCATAGGCTTTGATACGGTTCCACACAAGATGTTAATGTACAAAATAAAGCAAATTGGACTCTAAAAATATTTGCACCTGGATTGAAAACTGGTTGAAGGATACACAACATAGAGTTGTCGTAAATGGAACTTTTTCAGGTTGGGCTAAAGTCGTGAGTGGAGTACCTCAGGGATCGGTACTAGGACCCCTGCTTTTTAACTTGTTTGTTAATGACCTTGAGGTTGGCATCGAGAGCAAAGTCTTAATCTTTGCTGATGATACTAAATTGTGTAAAGTAGTAGAATCAGAGCAGGATGTACTTTCTCTCCAGAAGGACTTGGGGAGACTGGAAACTTGGGCAGGTAAATGGCAGATGAGGTTTAATACAGATAAATGTAAGGTTATGCATTTGAGAAACAAGAATAAACAGGAGACTTGCAAATTAAATGGGGATAAATTGGGGGAATCCTTGATGGAGAAGGATTTAGGAGTGCTTGTACACAGCAATAGTGCCCAAAGTCATGCAGTAACTGCAAAGGCAAACAAGATCTTATCTTACAATAAATGGGCAATGGATGGAAGGGAAGTCCATGCTCAGTCACTCTCTCTGATAAGTGAATCATACAGATACAAGTACACACAGACCGATATGCCACATATCTGCAGGTCCTTACTCTGTCAGCTTCTCCTTGCTCTCTAGGCTCTCCCCTGGATTCTCCTTCTCGGGCATCACCTCTGCTTCCCCCTGCCCCACCTCGTTCTGCCTTCTCCCTCCTTTCTCCTCTTCTTCTGCTTTCTGCACTCCATCGGAGTTGTCATGTCTCCATTTATGCTCCTCTTCTCGTTCAAGGGCTTCCTGTCTGCTCTTCTCAGACACCATCTCCTTGTACCTGGTAAGACGGATATTATATTAACATTACCATCCAACCACTATTATATTGGGGATTGAAAATTACACTAAAAAGTATTTATAGAAAATACTAAATTATTGTGATCTACTTAGATTTTGCATAGGCTTTGATACGGTTCCACACAAGAGGTTAATGTACAAAATAAAGCAAATTGGACTCTAAAAATATTTGCACCTGGATTGAAAACTGGTTGAAGGATACACAACATAGAGTTGTCGTAAATGGAACTTTTTCAGGTTGGGCTAAAGTCGTGAGTGGAGTACCTCAGGGATCGGTACTAGGACCCCTGCTTTTTAACTTGTTTGTTAATGACCTTGAGGTTGGCATCGAGAGCAAAGTCTCAATCTTTGCTGATGATACTAAATTGTGTAAGGTAGTAGAATCAGAGCAGGATGTACTTTCTCTCCAGAAGGACTTGGGGAGACTGGAAACTTGGGCAGGTAAATGGCAGATGAGGTTTAATACAGATAAATGTAAGGTTATGCATTTGAGAAACAAGAATAAACAGGAGACTTGCAAATTAAATGGGGATAAATTGGGGGAATCCTTGATGGAGAAGGATTTAGGAGTGCTTGTACACAGCAATAGTGCCCAAAGTCATGCAGTAACTGCAAAGGCAAACAAGATCTTATCTTACAATAAATGGGCAATGGATGGAAGGGAAGTCCATGCTCAGTCACTCTCTCTGATAAGTGAATCATACAGATACAAGTACACACAGACCGATATGCCACATATCTGCAGGTCCTTACTCTGTCAGCTTCTCCTTGCTCTCTAGGCTCTCCCCTGGATTCTCCTTCGCGGGCATCACCTCTGCTTCCCCCTGCCCCACCTCGTTCTGCCTTCTCCCTCCTTTCTCCTCTTCTTCTGCTTTCTGCACTCCATCGGAGTTGTCATGTCTCCATTTATGCTCCTCTTCTCGTTCAAGGGCTTCCTGTCTGCTCTTCTCAGACACCATCTCCTTGTACCTGGTAAGACGGATATTATATTAACATTACCATCCAACCACTATTATATTGGGGATTGAAAATTACACTAAAAAGTATTTATAGAAAATACTAAATTATTGTGATCTACTTAGATTTTGCATAGGCTTTGATACGGTTCCACACAAGATGTTAATGTACAAAATAAAGCAAATTGGACTCTAAAAATATTTGCACCTGGATTGAAAACTGGTTGAAGGATACACAACATAGAGTTGTCGTAAATGGAACTTTTTCAGGTTGGGCTAAAGTCGTGAGTGGAGTACCTCAGGGATCGGTACTAGGACCCCTGCTTTTTAACTTGTTTGTTAATGACCTTGAGGTTGGCATCGAGAGCAAAGTCTTAATCTTTGCTGATGATACTAAATTGTGTAAAGTAGTAGAATCAGAGCAGGATGTACTTTCTCTCCAGAAGGACTTGGGGAGACTGGAAACTTGGGCAGGTAAATGGCAGATGAGGTTTAATACAGATAAATGTAAGGTTATGCATTTGAGAAACAAGAATAAACAGGAGACTTGCAAATTAAATGGGGATAAATTCTGGGAATCCTTGATGGAGAAGGATTTAGGAGTGCTTGTACACAGCAATAGTGCCCAAAGTCATGCAGTAACTGCAAAGGCAAACAAGATCTTATCTTACAATAAATGGGCAATGGATGGAAGGGAAGTCCATGCTCAGTCACTCTCTCTGATAAGTGAATCATACAGATACAAGTACACACAGACCGATATGCCACATATCTGCAGGTCCTTACTCTGTCAGCTTCTCCTTGCTCTCTAGGCTCTCCCCTGGATTCTCCTTCTCGGGCATCACCTCTGCTTCCCCCTGCCCCACCTCGTTCTGCCTTCTCCCTCCTTTCTCCTCTTCTTCTGCTTTCTGCACTCCATCGGAGTTGTCATGTCTCCATTTATGCTCCTCTTCTCGTTCAAGGGCTTCCTGTCTGCTCTTCTCAGACACCATCTCCTTGTACCTGGTAAGACGGATATTATATTAACATTACCATCCAACCACTATTATATTGGGGATTGAAAATTACACTAAAAAGTATTTATAGAAAATACAAAATTATTGTGATCTACTTCGATTTTGCATAGGCTTTGATACGGTTCCACACAAGAGGTTAATGTACAAAATAAAGCAAATTGGACTCTAAAAATATTTGCACCTGGATTGAAAACTGGTTGAAGGATACACAACATAGAGTTGTCGTAAATGGAACTTTTTCAGGTTGGGCTAAAGTCGTGAGTGGAGTACCTCAGGGATCGGTACTAGGACCCCTGCTTTTTAACTTGTTTGTTAATGACCTTGAGGTTGGCATCGAGAGCAAAGTCTTAATCTTTGCTGATGATACTAAATTGTGTAAAGTAGTAGAATCAGAGCAGGATGTACTTTCTCTCCAGAAGGACTTGGGGAGACTGGAAACTTGGGCAGGTAAATGGCAGATGAGGTTTAATACAGATAAATGTAAGGTTATGCATTTGAGAAACAAGAATAAACAGGAGACTTGCAAATTAAATGGGGATAAATTGGGGGAATCCTTGATGGAGAAGGATTTAGGAGTGCTTGTACACAGCAATAGTGCCCAAAGTCATGCAGTAACTGCAAAGGCAAACAAGATCTTATCTTACAATAAATGGGCAATGGATGGAAGGGAAGTCCATGCTCAGTCACTCTCTCTGATAAGTGAATCATACAGATACAAGTACACACAGACCGATATGCCACATATCTGCAGGTCCTTACTCTGTCAGCTTCTCCTTGCTCTCTAGGCTCTCCCCTGGATTCTCCTTCTCGGGCATCACCTCTGCTTCCCCCTGCCCCACCTCGTTCTGCCTTCTCCCTCCTTTCTCCTCTTCTTCTGCCTTCTGCACTCCATCGGAGTTGTCATGTCTCCATTTATGCTCCTCTTCTCGTTCAAGGGCTTCCTGTCTGCTCTTCTCAGACACCATCTCCTTGTACCTGGTAAGACGGATATTATATTAACATTACCATCCAACCACTATTATATTGGGGATTGAAAATTACACTAAAAAGTATTTATAGAAAATACTAAATTATTGTGATCTACTTCGATTTTGCATAGGCTTTGATACGGTTCCACACAAGAGGTTAATGTACAAAATAAAGCAAATTGGACTCTAAAAATATTTGCACCTGGATTGAAAACTGGTTGAAGGATACACAACATAGAGTTGTCGTAAATGGAACTTTTTCAGGTTGGGCTAAAGTCGTGAGTGGAGTACCTCAGGGATCGGTACTAGGACCCCTGCTTTTTAACTTGTTTGTTAATGACCTTGAGGTTGGCATCGAGAGCAAAGTCTCAATCTTTGCTGATGATACTAAATTGTGTAAGGTAGTAGAATCAGAGCAGGATGTACTTTCTCTCCAGAAGGACTTGGGGAGACTGGAAACTTGGGCAGGTAAATGGCAGATGAGGTTTAATACAGATAAATGTAAGGTTATGCATTTGAGAAACAAGAATAAACAGGAGACTTGCAAATTAAATGGGGATAAATTGGGGGAATCCTTGATGGAGAAGGATTTAGGAGTGCTTGTACACAGCAATAGTGCCCAAAGTCATGCAGTAACTGCAAAGGCAAACAAGATCTTATCTTACAATAAATGGGCAATGGATGGAAGGGAAGTCCATGCTCAGTCACTCTCTCTGATAAGTGAATCATACAGATACAAGTACACACAGACCGATATGCCACATATCTGCAGGTCCTTACTCTGTCAGCTTCTCCTTGCTCTCTAGGCTCTCCCCTGGATTCTCCTTCGCGGGCATCACCTCTGCTTCCCCCTGCCCCACCTCGTTCTGCCTTCTCCCTCCTTTCTCCTCTTCTTCTGCTTTCTGCACTCCATCGGAGTTGTCATGTCTCCATTTATGCTCCTCTTCTCGTTCAAGGGCTTCCTGTCTGCTCTTCTCAGACACCATCTCCTTGTACCTGGTAAGACGGATATTATATTAACATTACCATCCAACCACTATTATATTGGGGATTGAAAATTACACTAAAAAGTATTTATAGAAAATACTAAATTATTGTGATCTACTTAGATTTTGCATAGGCTTTGATACGGTTCCACACAAGAGGTTAATGTACAAAATAAAGCAAATTGGACTCTAAAAATATTTGCACCTGGATTGAAAACTGGTTGAAGGATACACAACATAGAGTTGTCGTAAATGGAACTTTTTCAGGTTGGGCTAAAGTCGTGAGTGGAGTACCTCAGGGATCGGTACTAGGACCCCTGCTTTTTAACTTGTTTGTTAATGACCTTGAGGTTGGCATCGAGAGCAAAGTCTCAATCTTTGCTGATGATACTAAATTGTGTAAGGTAGTAGAATCAGAGCAGGATGTACTTTCTCTCCAGAAGGACTTGGGGAGACTGGAAACTTGGGCAGGTAAATGGCAGATGAGGTTTAATACAGATAAATGTAAGGTTATGCATTTGAGAAACAAGAATAAACAGGAGACTTGCAAATTAAATGGGGATAAATTGGGGGAATCCTTGATGGAGAAGGATTTAGGAGTGCTTGTACACAGCAATAGTGCCCAAAGTCATGCAGTAACTGCAAAGGCAAACAAGATCTTATCTTACAATAAATGGGCAATGGATGGAAGGGAAGTCCATGCTCAGTCACTCTCTCTGATAAGTGAATCATACAGATACAAGTACACACAGACCGATATGCCACATATCTGCAGGTCCTTACTCTGTCAGCTTCTCCTTGCTCTCTAGGCTCTCCCCTGGATTCTCCTTCGCGGGCATCACCTCTGCTTCCCCCTGCCCCACCTCGTTCTGCCTTCTCCCTCCTTTCTCCTCTTCTTCTGCTTTCTGCACTCCATCGGAGTTGTCATGTCTCCATTTATGCTCCTCTTCTCGTTCAAGGGCTTCCTGTCTGCTATTCTCAGACACCATCTCCTTGTACCTGGTAAGACGGATATTATATTAACATTCTATTACTATTATACCACCAACCACTATTATATTGGGGATTGAAAATTACACTAAAATGTATTTATAGAAAATACTAAATTATTGTGATCTACTTAGATTTTGCATAGGCTTTGATACGGTTCCACACAAGAGGTTACTGTACAAAATAAAGCAAATTGGACTCTAAAAATATTTGCACCTGGATTGAAAACTGGTTGAAGGATACACAACATAGAGTTGTCGTAAATGGAACTTTTTCAGGTTGGGCTAAAGTCGTGAGTGGAGTACCTCAGGGATCGGTACTGGGACCCCTGCTTTTTAACTTGTTTGTTAATGACCTTGAGGTTGGCATCGTGAGCAAAGTCGCAATCTTTGCTGATGATACTAAATTGTGTAAGGTAGTAGAATCAGAGCATGATGTAATTTCTCTCCAGAAGGACTTGGGGAGACTGGAAACTTGGGCAGGTAAATGGCAGATGAGGTTTAATACAGATAAATGTAAGGTTATGCATTTGAGAAACAAGAATAAACAGGAGACTTGCAAATTAAATGGGGATAAATTGGGGGAATCCTTGATGGAGAAGGATTTAGGAGTGCTTGTACACAGCAATAGTGCCCAAAGTCATGCAGTAACTGCAAAGGCAAACAAGATCTTATCTTACAATAAATGGGCAATGGATGGAAGGGAAGTCCATGCTCAGTCACTCTCTCTGATAAGTGAATCATACAGATACAAGTACACACAGACCGATATGCCACATATCTGCAGGTCCTTACTCTGTCAGCTTCTCCTTGCTCTCTAGGCTCTCCCCTGGATTCTCCTCCTCGGGCATCACCGCTGCTTCCCCCTGCCCCACCTCATTCTGCCTTCTCCCTCCTTTCTCCTCTTCTTCTGCCTTCTGCACTCCATCGGAGTTGTCATGTCTCCATTTATGCTCCTCTTCTCGTTCAAGGGCTTCCTGTCTGCTCTTCTCAGACACCATCTCCTTGTACCTGGTAAGACGGATATTATATTAACATTACCATCCAACCACTATTATATTGGGGATTGAAAATTACACTAAAAATATTTATAGAAAATACTAAATTATTGTGATCTACTTCGATTTTGCATAGGCTTTGATACGGTTCCACACAAGAGGTTAATGTACAAAATAAAGCAAATTGGACTCTAAAAATATTTGCACCTGGATTGAAAACTGGTTGAAGGATACACAACATAGAGTTGTCGTAAATGGAACTTTTTCAGGTTGGGCTAAAGTCGTGAGTGGAGTACCTCAGGGATCGGTACTGGGACCCCTGCTTTTTAACTTGTTTGTTAATGACCTTGAGGTTGGCATCGAGAGCAAAGTCTCAATCTTTGCTGATGAAACTAAATTGTGTAAGGTAGTAGAATCAGAGCAGGATGTAATTTCTCTCCAGAAGGACTTGGGGAGACTGGAAACTTGGGCAGGTAAATGGCAGATGAGGTTTAATACAGATAAATGTAAGGTTATGCATTTGAGAAACAAGAATAAACAGGAGACTTGCAAATTAAATGGGGATAAATTGGGGGAATCCTTGATGGAGAAGGATTTAGGAGTGCTTGTACACAGCAATAGTGCCCAAAGTCATGCAGTAACTGCAAAGGCAAACAAGATGTTATCTTACAATAAATGGGCAATGGATGGAAGGGAAGTCCATGCTCAGTCACTCTCTCTGATAAGTGAATCATACAGATACAAGTACACACAGACCGATATGCCACATATCTGCAGGTCCTTACTCTGTCAGCTTCTCCTTGCTCTCTAGGCTCTCCCCTGGATTCTCCTCGGGCATCACCTCTGCTTCCCCCTGCCCCACCTCGTTCTGCCTTCTCCCTCCTTTCTCCTCTTCTTCTGCCTTCTGCATTCCATCAGAGTTGTCATGTCTCCATTTATGCTCCTCTTCTCGTTCAAGGGCTTCCTGTCTCCTCTTCTCAGACACCATCTCCTTGTACCTTGTAAGACGGATATTATATTAACATTACCATCCAACCACTATTATATTGGGGATCGAAAATTACACTAAAAAGTATTTATAGAAAATACTAAATTATTGTGATCTACTTAGATTTTGCATAGGCTTTGATACGGTTCCACACAAGAGGTTAATGTACAAAATAGTGTACAGCAATAGTGCCCAAAGTCATGCAGTAACTGCAAAGGCAAACAAGATCTTATCTTACAATAAATGGCCAATGGATTTAAGGGAAGTAAACATAATTATGCCCCTTTACAAAGCATTAGTAAGACCACACCTTAAATATGGAGTACAATTGTAGGCACCAGTCCTTAGAAAAGACATTATAAATTGGAGAAAGTGCAGAGAAGAGCCACCAAATTAATACATGGGACAAATAATCTGATTTATGAGGAGAGGCTAGCTAAATTCGATTTTTTTACATTAGAAAAGAGGCAGCTAAGAGGGGATATGATAATTTTGAAAATGTGGAATTCATTACCCATGGAGACTGTGATGGCAGATACAATAGATGTGTAAAAAAAGGTTGGACATCTTTTTAGAAAGGAAATACAGGGATATACCAAATAAGTATACATGGGAAAGATGTTGATCCAGGGAGTAATGTGATTGCCAATTCTTGGAGTCAGGAATGGACTTATTTTTCCCCTAATGAGATATCATTAGATGATATTTTACTGGGGTTTTTTGTTTGCCTTTCTATGGATCAATATACTGTAAATAGGGTTATAGGATAAAGTATCTGTCATCCACATTTAGCGTAGGTTGAACTTGATGGACGAATGTGTAACATCCCATAGAACATAACACAGGTAGTAAGTCACAAAAAATGACACCTTGGCAGCTCCTGCCGTGTTAATCTCTAATGTTTCATTTCAACTAAATCTTGATTTTCTGCCGAGTTTGCATCTGTTTATTACCATATTTCACCGGCATAATCTGTTACCATGGCAACACCTGCCTTCTTAATGTGGGTGAATGGTGGCGGACATTGCTCACCCGCCATTTCTTTCTTTTCATTAATGTTACATCGTGGATGATACATCGGAGTACACACAGGTACAGTAGTCAACAAGCTTAGCTAATCAGAAATCAGACTATTATATATACATTCATACAGATATATATATATATGTAATCACCACTATTATTAAGGTTATGGTGGGTAAAAAAAAGTGACAAAAACCCTCCACAGTAAAGCATACAGCAACTGTAAATATTACTGTATGTTCATTTGCATGTCTTAGACAGGTCTGCAACCCTGTCTTTCCCCATTGTCGCCCAGCATACAGCGCTTCCACTGCAGCAAGGGATACTGGGAAATGACATGCAAATGAACACTCAGTGCCACCTTTTGTCTCAAGCTCGTATTACACAAGCAAATCCTCAAGCCAATGCATGCTGTTTTAAACACAGCTTTTAGACAGAGGCTGGGATGAGATGCAAAGCCATTAAACCCACTCACAGACATGTTTCAACCTTGATGGGTATCATCAGTGTGAGGTTGGTCTTAATGGCTAAGCAGGTTTGAGACTAGACTAGGTAATCACCACTATTATTAAGGTTATGGTGGGTAAAAAAAGTGACAAAAACCCTCCACAGTAAAGCATAAAGCAACTGTAAATATTACTGTATGTTCATTTGCATGTCTTAGACAGGTCTGCAACCCTGTCTTTCCCCATTATCGCCCAGCATACAGCGCTTCCACTGCAGCAAGGGTTGCAGACCTGTCTAAGACATGCAAATGAACATACAGTAATATTTACAGTTGTTTTATATATATGTATGTATATATATATATGTATATATCTATGTATATATATATATATATATATAAATATATATATATATATATATGTATATGTATATATGTATATGTATATGTATATGCAACAGATGCTACTCTTAGTGGATTGCAGCCATTTTAATCTCCCCACGAGACAAATTTTCGGCAACTCATATTTACAAAATTCAATTTTTTTTCTTAATGAGCGGGGTTGCTGCAAACCGCAGCAATGCTAAAAATGAGAGAAGGCGGTTACATTTCACGGTGAGAAGAGCACATTACTGCTTTAAAACCACTGCCCCCCATGTCCGTCCCCATCCCTCCCCCCCCCGTACCTCCGTCGCTGCAAGTAGCCTCTGCACAGGGCCTGGAGCAGCGTGATATCTTGAATGTGTCTCCTGTACCTCCGTCGCTGGCTGCATCCCCTCCACAAAGCGTGGATAAACGCCACGGCACTCTGCCTGTGGTCCAGCTGCCGTCTTACACGGAACGACCTCCAGCGTGTCTGCAGAGGCACACACATGGCAAAGCAGCAGGTCGCCATATCCAGGCATGGAGCAATGGATGCTGCGCGCTAACCCACACACTGCCAAAGTGGTCTTAAAGCAATTTGGTAACAGAGGCAGCTCCTTATCGCAGAAGAAGCAGGCACCAGTTATGAGTTATCAAAGTTTGAGGTCTCATCCCTGAAATGTTAGTGTTTGAAATGCAGTGAAGTTCCAGCCACGGAACATTCTAAAGATGCATTTTTTGTAAAGATGATCAAGACCATGGCGACCGTCACGGCATTCTGTGACAAAAGGCATATGGTGGCTCAGGAATAGGTGGGACTCTACAATGTGGGATATTGTACCCGGGTCTCCAACACCCTTTTATATTAAAGATCCTAAGAAAACCTCAGAAATCTCTGCAGATACTCATGAGATCTCAAAAGCGGATCAATCTTTGACCTCCCACCTATGTCCATTAACCTTTAGAGTTCACTTATGTCTTATTTGGTATGTCACTGGCACTTACCGAGGCCCCTACCCCCAACACGGGCTCCCCCACAAGCCTCACTCCCCCATAGTAATGGCCAATAGCCCTATTAGCCACTTATTGGCTGCTGGTTAATATAAACACATTATATACGTTAAACGCTGAAATAACAGACATTGATATAAACTAAACTGACTATATAATCTATTCCATAGAGTCCCAATGTGGTTACCGAGGCTCTCAGGGAGGTTTTTTAGGGACTGATCAGGATAAATATGATTAATGTTAGTATTTCGCTGCCTCAGCAGGTTCTGCTCTTTAAAAAAATCTTTTAAGTGTTATGTAGCCCTGTTTCCCCGTAAACAAGATGGCTACTGGTGCTGCCCTTTACCTGTTGGCTCACAGGGTCTTAAGCCTCCGCCACGGGGAGCCTAGGGTGATATACTTACAACCTTGGTGCAGCGCCTCCACCTGAGAGGGATCCCAACGTAGTGGGAGGAGCCCCTCACAGGACCCAAACAATGAACACACACAATGTAAAATAGAAAGGCCTTTACTGTAACATATCTTATACTCTATAATACCTTATAACTCTATGTGACTAAAGATACAACTGCCACACGCCTCACACGGCTGTACCCCACCACCGTGTAACCCACACTGTGTCCAGAGAATCCCAGTCCCACAAGGTCCCACACCCACCCCAATGTGTGTGACTGCGCGGCCCACTAAATGGTGTAGTACAGTTGGTGCACGTTCTGTAAGGTACCTGCCGGGTGCTCCAGCAACCTGACGCGCCGACTGAACAGACAAGGGATGCGTTGATCCAACGATAGCCTCCGCGACGAGTCTGCCTCCGCGTGGGGTGGTTTCCCGCTGGAGTGTCCCACCTTGATGACAGTCTTTGTCAGCAGGAGTGATCTGGTCCCAGGTCCCAGCTGTGTCCCTGATCTATTTACTAGCTAGTGGGGCAGGGTCCCTACCTAAGGGCCTGTCCCTGTAGCAGCTACAAACTAATTGGTGGAGCCGGGGCCTAGCTGGGGCCTAGGGGGAATCTGGCCTAGAGCAGAGGGTCACAGACCCCTGTTCACATACCTCCTACCCCTGTCCTGTCCCAGCACTTACTGACACTTCCTATTCCAGCCACAAAATAGTATCTCCTGCAGGAGACCTAGCCGAGCGATTGGCTCCCTGGCGTCGTGTGGTACTCCTGCCCCTAAGCACCTATGGGCCGCCATGTGCGCTCACTCCACTGCGCATGTGCAACCCTTCAATGGCCGCCACGCACTTTCTGCGCGAGCCTTTGCGCATGCGTATGCACCAATCCAACATGGCGGCACCCTGCAGAGGGGCCGCTGGCGAGCTCGCCGCCACCCGCAACCACACGGCAGCAGCGGAGTTAAGAGGAGAGAGGGCGGGGAACCGGGGAGCCAGAGGGGACCTGGCTACAGTTAGAAATTATGTCTCCATTAATCTCTTGCTTCAGATGTTACCATGGTAAACTTTATACAGCACTGGGCCCTGGGGAGAGCTCTATTTTAACCTCCCAGACACTTAATATTGCATAAGCTTCTATCTCCTGAACAAAGCATCAGATTTTAAAAATAAAAACCGTGTTGGAAAGAGCAATCCGTGTTTTTTTAATATAATTTATTTTTTAAACTATATACAGGGAAAAACAAAACAAACAAAAAAAACAAGGTTTGAATACGTAGTATGATTAATCCTTTCACTGCCGGAGATGCCTGCAACACATTGTTCCCTGACAGTGAAAGGTTTAAGCCAGGGGTAAGCAAGCTTTGTCTGCACCCACAAGAAGCCGCCGGAGACAAAGTAAGAGCCTTACAGAGGCCTCGCGCTCTCCCCCGGCATTTAATTTAAATGTTGTGGGGAAGAGCATGGGGCTTCTAAGTTTGCGCACCCCTGGGTTAGGCCTCGGCCTCGGATTGTGCTCTATGCAGGGTGCAGCGGTCATCCAGCTAACACTAGGGTGTTGACCTCATCTGTATGCTCACAGCAGCGAGTTTCATTCTCAGGAAGGCTTTCCTGTCCATGACCATCCTGAAAAAGCTCTGAAGGAGGATGATTGTGACAGGGTGAAGTCATTCGCTGTCAATTATGCATGGGAAACCTAGCCGAGCGATTGGCTCCCTGGCGTCGTGTGGTACTCCTGCCCCTAAGCACCTATGGGCCGCCATGTGCGCTCACTCCACTGCGCATGTGCAACCCTTCAATGGCCGCCACGCACTTTCTGCGCGAGCCTTTGCGCATGCGTATGCACCAATCCAACATGGCGGCACCCTGCAGAGGGGCCGCTGGCGAGCTCGCCGCCACCCGCAACCACACGGCAGCAGCGGAGTTAAGAGGAGAGAGGGCGGGGAACCGGGGAGCCAGAGGGGACCTGGCTACAGTTAGAAATTATGTCTCCATTAATCTCTTGCTTCAGATGTTACCATGGTAAACTTTATACAGCACTGGGCCCTGGGGAGAGCTCTATTTTAACCTCCCAGACACTTAATATTGCATAAGCTTCTATCTCCTGAACAAAGCATCAGATTTTAAAAATAAAAACCGTGTTGGAAAGAGCAATCCGTGTTTTTTTAATATAATTTATTTTTTAAACTATATACAGGGAAAAACAAAACAAACAAAAAAAACAAGGTTTGAATACGTAGTATGATTAATCCTTTCACTGCCGGAGATGCCTGCAACACATTGTTCCCTGACAGTGAAAGGTTTAAGCCAGGGGTAAGCAAGCTTTGTCTGCACCCACAAGAAGCCGCCGGAGACAAAGTAAGAGCCTTACAGAGGCCTCGCGCTCTCCCCCGGCATTTAATTTAAATGTTGTGGGGAAGAGCATGGGGCTTCTAAGTTTGCGCACCCCTGGGTTAGGCCTCGGCCTCGGATTGTGCTCTATGCAGGGTGCAGCGGTCATCCAGCTAACACTAGGGTGTTGACCTCATCTGTATGCTCACAGCAGCGAGTTTCATTCTCAGGAAGGCTTTCCTGTCCATGACCATCCTGAAAAAGCTCTGAAGGAGGATGATTGTGACAGGGTGAAGTCATTCGCTGTCAATTATGCATGGGAAACATACCTCTGACGTCTGAAACCACCAGTCAGAGGGTTAACACAGAGATACCTGGGCATCAGGGCTGAGTTAAGGTAGCTGTCAGGCAGCTGTATAAGATGCCAGACCTGAGCAGGAAGGGAGAGAGACTTTTCCAAACCAGGAAGTACGCCGGAGGTTCTGCTCCCCCAGACAGAGGTTTGCCACAAGCTGAGACAAGCCTGCTGGACACAGCCCTGTCTACTAGTAACCAGCCTCCTAACCCTGCAGAGGAATTAAAGCTGCTGTTGCAGTATCCAGAAGGGATTACTTGGACTCTCTAGGGACAAAGCTCCCCAAACACAGATAAGGACTTTATATATTTTCACTGCAGATATTTGCATAATCTTGTTTAACCTGGAAGTAGGCTAGCTACCCAGAGGAGAGATAGGGACCTTCTGTATAGTTAGTCCCCTAATGGAGTAGGGTTTTATTTTATGGTTTGTTTGCCTTAAAGGGACAGTGTGCCTAATGTTTATTTGATTGTGGAAAATAAACCACTGGAGTTAAAAGCCTTACTCACTGGTTGGGACTCCTACTGACCCTATTGCGAAGCCGTCCTGCCACAGGTGGTGCGAAGTGGGATCTTGGATGGCCCATGCATCCAAAGGGCACACATTAAAAAAATGGAGGAAATGTTTTCTCAGTTCCTGCACCAGCAAGCAGGCTCAGCAAACAGAAAAGCTCCTCCACATGCTGGCTCCAGGTGCAGTCTCAGTCAGACCATAGATTCCAAATAAATCGCTGGTGATGCTGCCTAAAATAAAGCCAACAGAAGACCCAGAGGCTTTCCTCTTCTCTTTTAAAAGGGTAGCCACTGCCCAGGGCTGGACAGTTGGTCGCTGGGTAACGACTTTGGCTCCAAACCTCATAGGAGAAACGCAGGCAGCCAACCAGGCTCTACCGGCAGACGAGGCCACGGACTATCAGAGACTAAAGGCTGCCATTCTGGATCATCTAGGACTCACCCCGGAGACCTACCGGCAGTGGTCCGGACAGTCAAATACACAGAGACAGACCCTGGGCCATAGCCCACCACTTGTGGATACAACCAGAACAGCGTACCAAGGCAGAGATCCTTGAACAGTTTGTGCTCGAATTTCATACAGAGACTGGCCCCCTCCTCCTGCTCCTGGGTAAAAAGTATTAGTTATATTAGCTATAACTTTTACAATCTAGCGGATCTATACCTGGTTTGTGTATTACTGTGATAGACACTTGGAGCATCCGTTCCGGGAATGAGGCCCCCGCTAAGACTGCATTAAACATCTGGAGCAAACGGGGCCAGATGTTTAAGGAATTTCTTATATTAGAAGCCTGAAAAGCCACCTGGACCCGAATCCTTTGACGGCTTCAGCTCCTCAATGACCTGTGTTAATTCCTCAATTGTAGAATCTGCACCTAGGTACTCTTTGTCCAACCTATTCAGTTTTGGCAGGCCCGAGCTCGTCAGGAACTCCCTCAGAGCCATTTTTGTCATTCCATTATGTGCCACTTTTTCTCCACTGTATAGGTCCTCGTAGAACAAGCATGTCAAACTCGCGGCCCGCGGGCACATGCGGCCAACAACTTTGTGTGTGAGTGGGGGGGGGGGGGAGAGTGTGTGTGGGGGGGGGGGGGGAGGGAGAGTGTGTGGGGGGGAGGGAGAGTGTGTGTGTGGGGAGGAGGGAGAGTGAGTGTGTGTGGGGGGGATAGTGTGTGGGGGAGAGCGTGTGTGTGTGGGGGGGAGTGTGTGGGGGGGAGTGTGCAGGGGGGAGTGTGTGTGTGTGGGGGTAGAGTCTGTGTGTGGGGGGGGGAAGTTGTGTGTGGGGGGGGAGAGTGTGTGGGGGGAGAGTGTGTGTGTGGGGGGGAGAGTGTGTTTGTATGGGGGGGGAGAGTGTGTGTGTGGAGGGGGGAGAGTGTGTGTGTGGGGGGGAGGGAAAGTGTGTGTGTGTGGGGGGGGGGAGAGTGTATGGGGGGGCGGGGAGTGTGTGTGTGGGGGAGTGTGTGTGTGGGGGGGAGTGTGTGTGTGGGGGGGAGAGTGTGTGTGTGGGGGGGAGTGTGTGGGGGGGAGAATGTGTGTGGGGGAGAGTGTGTGTGTGGGGGGGAGAGTGTATGTGTGTGGGGGGAGGGGGAGATTATGTGTGTGGGGGGGGATGGAGAGTGAATGTGTGTGTGGGGGGAGGGAGAATGTGTGTGTGGGGGGGGAGAGAGTGTGTGTGGGGGGAGAGTGTGTGTGTGGGGGAGAGTGTGTGTGCGGGGGGAGAGTGTGTGTCAGGGGGAGAGTGTGTGTGGGGGGGGGAGAGTGTGTGTGTGGGGGGGAAGAGTGTGTGTGTGGGGGGGAAGAGTGTGTGTGTGTGGGGGGTGGAGAGTGTGTGTGGGGAGGAGAGAGTGTGTGTGGGGAGGAGTGTGTGTGTGGGGGGGGGAGAGGGTGTGGGGGGGGACAGGGTGTGGGGAGGGGAGAGTGTGTGTGTGGGGGATAGTGTGTGTATGGGTGGAGAGTGTGTGTGTGGGGGGAGAGTGTGTGTGTGGGGTGAGAGTGTGTGTGTGGGGGGGGTGGAGAGTGTGTGTGTGGGGGGGGAGAGTGTTTGTGTGTGTGTGGGGGGGGAGAGTGTGTGTGGGGGGGTGTGGGGAGTGTGTGTGGGGGGGGAGAGTGTGTGTGTGTGGGGGGGAGGAGAGAGTGTGTGTGTGTTGGGGGGAGTGTGTGTATCTGTGGCTGTGTGTATCAGTGGCTGTGTGTGTCTGTGCAGGCCAGCAGTGACTGTGTGGGTGTCTGTGTGTGGTCATTGTCTTTGTTGGTCTGTCTGTGTTGGTGTCTGTAGGTCTGTGTGTGTGTCTGTAGGTCAGTGGCTGTGTGTGTCTGTGCAGGTCAGAGAGAGAATGGGGGAAGGGGGGAGAGAATGGAGGGGGGGGAGAGGGAGATGGGTGGGGGGAGAGAGAATAAAGGGGATTGAGCGAATGGGGGTGGGGAGGGAAGGGAGAGAGAATAGGGGGATGCGGCCCACAATGAATATTTTTGCGTCCCAGCCAATGTGTCCCGGTTACGGCGGCGGTGAGGAGGATGCGGCTGCTGGTAAGTATTCTCTGTGTGAGTGAATGCTGCCGGGGGATTGGATGAAGAGCTGCATGGGTTTGAATGAAGGAGGCGGGGCTTAGAATGCCGGCCGGGATGAAGGGGATTGGTCGCAAGCAGGTCTGAGGAAGCCGGGGGCGGGGCTTCCGCTTTGTGCAGAGCAGACGGTGAGTGTGTGTGTCTGCCTTCCCGCTCCTGGCTCCTCTGCCTGCTGCGCGGTTTCCCCGCCGGGCGGGCAGCCACAGGGACTATTCTGGAGGCCAGGGTCATGTGTAGGATGATTAGCCCAGATAGGTTCAACTTGGCTCTCTTTCCAAAACGCAACAAGTCCTGTATATTTTCTTCACTTTATTTTAGGGAAAGTATATACGTTAAACGCTGAAATAACAGACATTAATATAAACTAAACTGACTGTATAATCTATTCCATAGAGTCCCAATGTGGTTACCGAGGCTCTCAGGGAGGTTTTTTTAGGGACTGATCAGGATAAATATGATAAATGTTAGTATTTCGCTGCCTCAGCAGGTTCTGCTCTTTAAAAAAAATGTTTTAAGTGTTAGAAATGATGTCTCCCTTAATCTCTAGCTTCGGATGTTACCATGGTAAACTTATACAGCACTGGGCCCTGGGGAGAGCTCCATTTTAACCTCCTGGACACTTAATTGCATTGCTCCCAGACAGTGAAAGGTTTAGGCCACGGATTGTGCTCTATGCAGGGTGCAGCGGTTATCCAGCTAACACTAGGGTGTTGATCCCACCTGTATGCTCACAGCAGCGAGTTTCATTCTCAGGAAGGCCTTCCTGTCCATGGCCATCCGGAAAAAGCTCTGCAGGAGGATGATCTTCCTGATAACCGCCTGGTGCAGGGTGTCCTGCAGTGTCTGCCGCTCCGGCTCTTTCATAAACACCTGGCAGTGCACAGGAAGAGGAGACTGGTGAGGTTTGGGTAGTTCTGTGCATGTGAAGGAGAGACTGGTGAGGTTTGGGAAGCTCTGTGCATGTGAAGGAGAGACCTGTGAGGTTTGGAAAGCTCTGAACATATGAGAGACCTGTGAGGTTTGGGAAGTTTTGTACACATTATTACAACTAAAAGTTAGAATCCAGGCCCATTAAAAGAAATGAACACTTGAATATTCCTGGAAGCACCTACCTCAACAAAAATTTATTAAATGTATTAATGTATTAAATGTATTAATAAAAATAGAAAAATATCCAAAAAATAAACTAAAAACCCTGGACGATTTGCTGGGCTGGAGGAAAGAAAAAAACGGAATAATGAAATATTAAAGCAGACGACGCTGCTGTGCTCATACAAACTGCTGTTGCAAAAGGTAAGATAATGAAACTTTTGGTCAGACCTTGGTCTTCCCGATCTGGTAATTGTGCGGGTGCAGGCCCAGCCTCTCCAGCAGTTCTGCGATGGCGTCTTTTGGCGTAGCAGCGGATTTGGGGAGCAGCACTTGGAACTGATTAGCGAAGTCCTGGGGAGCAGACCGAACAGCGCGGTTAAACCCCTCGTCAGAGCAAAAGCGTGGCAAGGCCCTGCCGGCAGGGATAGGAGTTAATTAGGATATGTTGCCGGAGACCAGTCTACTAAATAACCGGTATTTTTGCAGGTTTTGTTTTTTTTCCTCCATTACATTTTTCAATGGTAACGAAACCCTTTGGACGGGGTTTTATTATAACCTTTAGAAACGCGCTGGATTCGTGGTTGTAAAGTAATTACAGGGTCATCATTAGCCACGGTAAAAATGCTAAAATGCCATAGGACCCCTGGGACACGGGAACCAAAACAAAGTGCAGCAGTTTCACTCTAACATTGGTTGGGACTAAGGAAGCGAGGTACATTGACATGTTCCTCTATTGTGCAGCGTTTAACCCTTTGGGTGCCCTTTAGACATCGCTCCTGCGTCACGGGGCCCGGCGCTCTGGCGGCCTCACGACGTAATAGTCGGTACGTTACTAGCGTCCCTCTCGTTTTTCTAGGGGAGATTGTGTTCCAACGCGATCTATAAGGAAGTGGAACGTCATCGGTGACGGCACCGTGCCTCCCGGGACTCAAACCCCCACCCTCTCCCCAATGACCCATCTTGGAAGTGATACCCTTTAAAACAGATTAACACCACTTTGGGTGTCCTTTTTATTTTAAAAGGACCAAGGCCTGCGCTAGCGTCTACATGGCACAACTCCTGCTGGTTATTCTCACTTGCTCTAACCCAGTAGGCAGCACAATGGTGTTTGCCATACAGACTGCAAAGAGTCTCATCAGAAATCCCACCCCATCCTCAGCTGCTTTGATAAGGATCTCTGAACTCCAGCAAGAGGGGATTAGTAGCCGTATTCATTTAGGCTTTGGGCTAATTTTTAAGGAATAAAACCCAATTTACAAAAAAAAAAAAAAAGAAAAAAAAAAAAGAGGGGGCAAAGAGAAAACTAGAGGTGAAAGCAGACAGCATTGTACTGTTTGGGAAGAGTCCAACACAGGCGCTTGGAACCGCACAGTACCTGGAAGGTGTACTTGGCACTGTAACCAGACCTCCGGATCCGCACGGTTTCCAACATCCCCGTGTATCGAAGCTGCTGAAGGACCAGACTTTCATCGAACTTCATCTCCATCTGAAGAGAAAACAGAGTGCGCTGCTCAGGGACCGCCATGTTAGGAGCACGCAGAGAACAGAGCGCGCTGCTCAGGGACCGCCATGTTAGGAGCACGCAGAGAACAGAGCGCGCTGCTCAGGGACCGCCATGTTAGGAGCACGCAGAGAACAGAGTGCGCTGCTCAGGGACCGCCATGTTAGGAGCACGCAGAGAACAGAGCGCGCTGCTCAGGGACCGCCATGTTAGGAGCACGCAGAGAACAGAGCGCGCTGCTCAGGGACCGCCATGTTAGGAGCACGCAGAGAACAGAGCGCGCTGCTCAGGGACCGCCATGTTAGGAGCACGCAGAGAACAGAGCGCGCTGCTCAGGGACCGCCATGTTAGGAGCACGCAGAGAACAGAGCCCGCTGCTCAGGGACCGCCATGTTAGGAGCACGCAGAGAACAGAGCCCGCTGCTCAGGGACCGCCATGTTAGGAGCACGCAGAGAACAGAGCACGCTGCTCAGGGACCGCCATGTTAGGAGCACGCAGAGAACAGAGCGCGCTGCTCAGGGACCGCCATGTTAGGAGCACGCAGAGAACAGAGCGCACTGCTCAGGGACCGCCATGTTAGGAGCACGCAGAGAACAGAGCGCGCTGCTCAGGGACCGCCATGTTAGGAGCACGCAGAGAACAGAGCGCGCTGCTCAGGGACCGCCATGTTAGGAGCACGCAGAGAACAGAGCGCGCTGCTCAGGGACCGCCATGTTAGGAGCACGCAGAGAACAGAGCGCGCTGCTCAGGGACCGCCATGTTAGGAGCACGCAGAGAACAGAGCGCGCTGCTCAGGGACCGCCATGTTAGGAGCACGCAGAGAACAGAGCCCGCTGCTCAGGGACCGCCATGTTAGGAGCACGCAGAGAACAGAGCGCGCTGCTCAGGGACCGCCATGTTAGGAGCACGCAGAGAACAGAGCCCGCTGCTCAGGGACCGCCATGTTAGGAGCACGCAGAGAACAGAGCCCGCTGCTCAGGGACCGCCATGTTAGGAGCACGCAGAGAACAGAGCGCGCTGCTCAGGGACCGCCATGTTAGGAGCACGCAGAGAACAGAGCGCGCTGCTCAGGGACCGCCATGTTAGGAGCACGCAGAGAACAGAGCGCGCTGCTCAGGGACCGCCATGTTAGGAGCACGCAGAGAACAGAGCGCGCTGCTCAGGGACCGCCATGTTAGGAGCACGCAGAGAACAGAGCGCGCTGCTCAGGGACCGCCATGTTAGGAGCACGCAGAGAACAGAGCGCGCTGCTCAGGGACCGCCATGTTAGGAGCACGCAGAGAACAGAGCGCGCTGCTCAGGGACCGCCATGTTAGGAGCACGCAGAGAACAGAGCCCGCTGCTCAGGGACCGCCATGTTAGGAGCACGCAGAGAACAGAGCCCGCTGCTCAGGGACTGCGTGTCATAGCATGTTAGGAGCACGCAGAGAACAGAGCGCGCTGCTCAGGGACTGCGTGTCATAGCATGTTAGGAGCACGCTGCTCATGGACTGCGTGTCATAGCATGTTAGGAGCACGCAGAGAACAGAACCCGCTGCTCAGGGACTGCGTGTCATAGCATGTTAGGAGCACGCAGAGAACAGAACCCGCTGCTCAGGGACTGCGTGTCATAGCATGTTAGGAGCACGCAGAGAACAGAGCCCGCTGCTCAGGGACTGCGTGTCATAGCATGTTAGGAGCACGCAGAGAACAGAACCCGCTGCTCAGGGACTGCGTGTCATAGCATGTTAGGAGCACGCAGAGAACAGAACCCGCTGCTCAGGGACTGCGTGTCATAGCATGTTAGGAGCACGCAGAGAACAGAGCCCGCTGCTCAGGGACTGCGTGTCATAGCATGTTAGGAGCACGCAGAGAACAGAACCCGCTGCTCAGGGACTGCGTGTCATAGCATGTTAGGAGCACGCAGAGAACAGAACCCGCTGCTCAGGGACTGCGTGTCATAGCATGTTAGGAGCACGCAGAGAACAGAGCGCGCTGCTCAGGGACTGCGTGTCATAGCATGTTAGGAGCACGCAGAGAACAGAGCGCGCTGCTCAGGGACTGCGTGTCATAGCATGTTAGGAGCACGCAGAGAACAGAGCACGCTGCTCAGGGACTGCGTGTCATAGCATGTTAGGAGCACGCAGAGAACAGAACCCGCTGCTCAGGGACTGCGTGTCATAGCATGTTAGGAGCACGCAGAGAACAGAACCCGCTGCTCAGGGACTGCGTGTCATAGCATGTTAGGAGCACGCAGAGAACAGAACCCGCTGCTCAGGGACTGCGTGTCATAGCATGTTAGGAGCACGCAGAGAACAGAGCGCGCTGCTCAGGGACTGCGTGTCATAGCATGTTAGGAGCACGCTGCTCATGGACTGCGTGTCATAGCATGTTAGGAGCACGCAGAGAACAGAGCGCGCTGCTCAGGGACTGCGTGTCATAGCATGTTAGGAGCACGCAGAGAACAGAACCCGCTGCTCAGGGACTGCGTGTCATAGCATGTTAGGAGCATGCAGAGAACAGAATCCGCTGCTCAGGGACTGCGTGTCATAGCATGTTAGGAGCACGCAGAGAACAGAACCCGCTGCTCAGGGACTGTGTGTCATAGCATGTTAGGAGCACGCAGAGAACAGAACCCGCTGCTCAGGGACTGCGTGTCATAGCATGTTAGGAGCACGCAGAGAACAGAACCCGCTGCTCAGGGACTGCGTGTCATAGCATGTTAGGAGAACGCAGAGAACAGAGCGCGCTGCTCAGGGACTGCATGTCATAGCATGTTAGGAGCACGCTGCTCATGGACTGCGTGTCATAGCATGTTAGGAGCACGCAGAGAACAGAGCCCGCTGCTCAGGGACTGCGTGTCATAGCATGTTAGGAGCACGCAGAGAACAGAACCCGCTGCTCAGGGACTGCGTGTCATAGCATGTTAGGAGCACGCAGAGAACAGAGCGCGCTGCTCAGGGACTGCGTGTCATAGCATGTTAGGAGCACGCTGCTCATGGACTGCGTGTCATAGCATGTTAGGAGCACGCAGAGAACAGAGCGCGCTGCTCAGGGACTGCGTGTCATAGCATGTTAGGAGCACGCAGAGAACAGAGCACGCTGCGCAGGGACTGCATGTCATAGCATGTTAGGAGCACGCAGAGAACAGAACCCACTGCTCAGGGACTGCGTGTCATAGCATGTTAGGAGCACGCAGAGAACAGAGCGCGCTGCTCAGGGACTGCGTGTCATAGCATGTTAGGAGCACGCAGAGAACAGAGCACGCTGCGCAGGGACTGCGTGTCATAGCATGTTAGGAGCACGCAGAGATCTCAGCCAGACTTCTGAAGCCAGGAAGGGAGGATTCCCCATGAGAGCGCAGACACACCAACGCCTCAGGGAAACAACGTCTGGTTTTCCCAAACTGTATGATATATTATATATAATTTT
Source organism: Ascaphus truei (assembly GCF_040206685.1). Taxonomy (NCBI): domain Eukaryota; kingdom Metazoa; phylum Chordata; class Amphibia; order Anura; family Ascaphidae; genus Ascaphus; species Ascaphus truei. The sequence goes on along the minus strand of NW_027455995.1, from coordinate 436,884 downwards.
TTTGAAAAAACACACACACACACACACACACACAATTAAAACTATAAATCTAATTTTCTAACATGTGAAAGGTTGGTGGTGAGGCTGTGTGCAAACTTCTGTACACACGGGCAAACTTTTTCAGCCACCTAACTGATAAAGGGAAAGCACCAAAAAACTATTCAATTACACAGCGCCCTATGGGGGAAAAGAAATAGTCTTCGTTCTTTCAGAGGTAACAAGTAAAAATGTTACATGGCGAGTGACCATTTTTAAAAGAAACCTAATTACATTGATAATTTGTGAACATTTCTCGGTCTGCCATGTGCCCATTTAGATGACATTTCCCTGATAACACAGGTGAGGACGGCCAGGTACCTTCTCTGCGTTAGATCGGATGCATCGGATGAAGAAAGGTTCAGCTTTTCCCAGTGTCTCCAGGAGCTTGTTAAGTGATGTCTGGAAGAGATCGGCCCTTTGTCACTCACGTGGCTGGTACTGAGCTACACTATATGTCAGCGTCATGCTATCTTACAAAGGGCAAGAACCTAAATGTTCAGTCCCAATGTTTGCCTGCGTGTCTAGGGCATAACATTCTGTATAGAGAAAAAGAGTCATGGGGAAGGGGCGGCCTTGAAGTAATGGGGCAACCTCTGAAGTGGGAGATCTCCACACAGGATATGCATCGCTATATTAACGAATTGCAGTGTGCGATGCAGTACGGAGGTCAGGACGTGTGTTGTGTAATGAATTGCAGCGTGCAATACAGTACGGAGGTCAGGACGTGCGTTGTGTAATGAATTGCAGTGCGCGATGCCGTACGGAGGTCAGGACGTGTGCTGTGTAATGAATTGCTGTGTGCGATGCAGTACGGAGGTCAGGATGCTTGTGTAATGAATTGCAGTGTGCGATACAGTACGGAGGTCAGGATGTGTGTTGTGTAATGAATTGCAGTGTACGATACAGTACGGAGGTCAGGACGTGTGCTGTGTAATGAATTGCCGTGTGCGATGCAGTACAGAGGTCAGGATGTGTGCTGTGTAATGAATTGCAGTATGCGATGCAGTACGAAGGTCAGGATGTGTGTTGTGTAATGAATTGCAGTGTGCGATGCAGTACGGAGGTCAGGATGTGTGTTGTGTAATGAATTGCAGTGTGCGATGCAGTACGGAGGTCAGGATGTGTGTTGTGTAATGAATTGCTGTGTGCGATGCAGTACGGAGGTCAGGATGCTTGTGTAATGAATTGCAGTGTGCGATATAGTACGGAGGTCAGGATGTGTGTTGTGTAATGAATTGCAGTGTACGATACAGTACGGAGGTCAGGATGTGTGTTGTGTAATGAATTGCAGTGTACGATACAGTACGGAGGTCAGGATGTGTGCTGTGTAATGAATTGCCGTGTGCGATACAGTACGGCGTTCAGGACGTGTGCTGTGTAATGAATTGCCGTATGCGATACAGTACGGCGTTCAGGACGTGTGCTGTGTAATGAATTGCCGTGTGCGATACAGTACGGCGTTCAGGACGTGTGCTGTGTAATGAATTGCCGTGTGCGATGCAGTATTGGAGGTCAGGATGTGTGGTGTGTAATGAATTGCCGTGTGCGATGCAGTACGGAGGTCAGGACGTGTGCTGTGTAATGAATTGCCGTGTGCGATGCATTATTGGCGGTCAGGACGTGTGCCGATATCGTGCTGCTCACACTGCATGTATTGATCACTCCTGACTGTATTCTAACGTTTAAAAGTCCTGTGCACATTTAGCGAGATAGACAATGGATTCCTGGGGTGGGGGAGACGCACCTGAAACTGGGCGCCGATACTCGGTGGCTTCTTCTTCTTGTGCAGGTGGAGCAAGGACTTGGTTGTGCGATCATGAAGTGTCAAACTCACAATCAGCTTCAGAGACTGCGAGTCCAGCAGGTTCTGTTTAGAAACGGAAGATATATAGAAGTATAATATTTTCCCAGTATTTTCTATGTATACCTATAACCTGACTTTTGTTTTTCCATAGCTATAAAGAATATCATGATTTGTGTTACAGTGTACTATAGGCAACAGGGTAATGGCATGTATATGAATGAATTTTTTTCTCTGAACTCTTTCAGCTTACTAAAACGATGATCTGTTGTTCCTTCGTTAGGGAAGGGCCCCTTGCTTTCTTGCTTTTCTTCTTATCTGTTAAACCCCCTTTGAGTAGTTAGGCGAGGGAAGGATGTAGCTGTGAGTGTGCCATACATCATATCTTTCCTTTTGTTAGTTTGCAAAATAGAATTGGTAATTATGTAGAAATAAATGCCTGATTAAGTCATATGGGCAGACATTGCAAAATTTGTATGTACGCCTTTCTTTTGAGTATGAAGTAGACTGATGGGGGCATATATGTTAGTGCCTTTGTGTTAACTAAGACAGCAATGTTCTGATTTGTATTAAATGCCCCCTTACTAATAGCTGTTGCAATAAAGGTCTCTAGACAAATTGCTTAACCAAAATACGAAGAAATAAGTGTGGGACTCCGCGACAGTTACCACGTTACAAAGAGACGTGTGAATGGGCCAGCGATCAGCAGATGGGGCGTAAACCACTCCCCTTTCCTAAAACGTAGAGGGGTCCCTGTCTCAAGGAAGACTCAAGTTTTCTTCCATGCCCCGGCTAACGGCTACATCAAACATCACAAGACTCGTTAGTCAGGATCCACAAGACATGTTGTAGCTCCTTGAGAGCAGGATTTCATGCACAGAGGTGTTATTACCTTGGGAATGAGCTGCTTTTGGCGGATACCTTTACTTTTCCTGTTGAGATATTAAAGGATAATAGTGTTAGAAGCTGAGCCTACCTCCAAATAACTGTTAGTGTGTTTAGTTAGCACTTTAGTTGCAGTTAGTCGCTGTCACCTATTACTTCCCAGTTAGGTGTTGCATTCGGTTAGTTTGGCAGCGGCCTCTGCAAGCAATTACGGTGATTAGCTCTGGTCTGGTCAGTGCGTGCAGGTCACACACTGCACTGCGTGTATCACAGGCAGCATTACAGCATATTAGCAGGCAGGGGGCAGCAGAGACCATCGAGACAGGAGTGAGACTCCGTTGTGTGTGTTTGTAAACATAGATAGTACATGTGCACACGTGTAAAAGAATGCTCAAACACACACACATTTATATACATAGCACCCAGGCAAGTTGTCTTTTGTTAGTATGTATGTATGTATGCCATTTCTTTCATGGGCTGATAATCCCCTTTTAGTAGGTCACACAAAGCAGATCCCAATAGCTTTTGCGGCACTGAACCCCTATGCTGCAGCACATGGCTTTATTGCTGACCCTCCCGGCTCCGGGGGGGGTCAGTCAGACCCAGCGACTCCCTCACACACTCACAGGGGCTGGAGGCGGGAGTGCTGACGCAGGGTAAGGGACCGGAGCAGCTCTGCTGGGTCCTCCCCCTGCCACGAGAGGCCTTTAATGCTGCTGACCAACTGAGCATGCAGCCCCCTGACAGCACCAGGGGGTGAGAGGCAGAGAGACACGTTATAAACCTCACCCAAGCAAGGGGTACAACCACCGATACACAAACACACACACACACCGCAGTCAAGAAAATAACAAGTATTATAAGCAGTTGATGTTGATGGGGGGGCATGCATTGAGAGTTCATGTTATAGCCCTTCCTACAGCATGCAGTTTCCCTTACTCAGAGGAGCGAGTGTGGCGATGACACTGCCAGCACTTACCATGTGACAGCACCCACGCTGATCCCACATACAAGGACTGACCAGCCTGGATATAATCTGCATCTCAGTGCTGGAGACTTTGGCCCATATTTACTAAGCAGTGCTACTCCTTAAAGCAGCAGTCCGCATTGTTCATTTTTATTCTCTCTGCTTCAACAGAGCTCCTCTCGCCCTTTCCAATGCAGTTTTTATTTTGAAATCTGATGCTTCGTTCAGGAGTTATAAACCATTTGCAAAACGAAGCGCGGTTAAAATGAAGCTCTCCCAGAGCCTAGGGAAGACTAAGGGTTGTCATGGTAACTTGAGATGAGAAATCATGTTTTTTGAACACTAGGGGATCCCCCCGCCCCCTCCATTTAAAAGAAATTAATTTAAATGGGGCAGATTTAGATAATGTAGTCAGAATGTTACTGCCCGTTTCTGCGCTGAACGGGATCTATGAAGAAGTTGAACGGCTTTCTGCCGTCATCAGTGACAGAACGATCATGTGATCGCCAGTGCCGGAGGGGTCGTGACACTCAACGGGTTAGGACATCTGCCAGTCGCGTTTAGTAATTATGGCCCTAAATGGGGTGTAAAGTTGTCTAACAGCATGGAAGCAACAACGCTTAGTAAACATGGCCCTTTATCCAAAATATAGCTGCTCGCAGGAGTAGGGGAACCACTTTGAAATGGTATCATGGAGGTAAATGGATTCAAGTGTGTGTGTGTGTGTGTAACTGTCACATGGCGAGCGTGGGGGTCTCCCCTCTCTCCCCTGGGTGGTGACACCCGCCACTCCCTCCCACTTACTTTTTACTCTCATAACTATCTATGATGTCTTCAAATACATCGATATCGTAATCCGAGGAGCATTCAAAGGAGAAATCCAGCAGAGAACGGCTGTGAGGGGGAGGGGAAGACGGCCCCCGGAGAGGGAAGCGGAAAAATAAGAGTGTTCTGGTGAAAGTATATTCACGCTTACGCTGCCAGGGGGATCCGCAATGCATTGCTTGGCTCTGGCAGCGATGGGGTGAACGGGCCAGTTGAACCAGTGAAAGGTTTAAAGGGTCACATCTGGGTGACTGGTGTCGTTATTACAGAAATCAGAAGCCCAGAACTATTTTTTCAAGTTATTTTAAAATTAGACTTGGTTTGTAAACACGGGGAGCGGAGACTTAGGAGGGGGGCGATTTTGTCTGGCTGCTCCATTCTGTGTGATATGTGCAGAACAGGAGATTGCACAGGCAAAAAACTCCCCCCCCCCCCCCTTATAGGCCCTAACACGGACAGGGTGGGCTAGGGCAGGGGCACTCAACTCCAGTCCGCAATCCCCCCCCCCAGGAACATCCTGAAAATCTGACATGTTGGGGGGTGGGGGCTTGAGGACTGGAGCCCCTGGGCTAGAGGTTGAGTAAACACTTGATTGACAAACTTCCCGTAGATAATAAAGTTCTTAATTTGCAAAGAAACAGGCAAATCTTTGCTTTAAGTCAGGTTACATTTAAAGGAAATAATGGCATTGCAAGGCTGGTTTCCAAATGTTGTGTTGTGCAAACCAACATGGATTGCAAACCCTGTAATCCATATAAATCCCATTTTAAAACACACACACCCACACCTTATCGTGAACCTTTTAAGGTCCTTTTAGTTCCCGGGCCTGTAACACTGCTGTAGCTTGTTTAATACCCCTTATATTTTAGGATAAATAAAGAAGCTTTTAACCACTATTAAAAGTTTCTCATCACAGAAGCAACAGGAATGTGATCAATGTAATTCAAACATTTGAAAAGACTTAATAAAAAACGGAATATAAACAGAGCGCTGGAAATATATTCAAAGTGCAACACACACACACACACACACACACACACACACACACACACACTTTTATTTCCTTTGTTACAATGCATTTACATGTGACACAGGTCTCTCCAGCTGCAGAGGGGGAACAAATATTAACGCCTTCTCACCGGTAAACTTTCTCCATGGGGGTGTTCGATCTCTGTAGCTCACCTAGTGGGACTCTGGCCCCTTTTCGTACCACGCCTGCGTGTGAAGGAAGAGACCAGGAATAAGTTTAACAAGCCGGGCTGTATCTTTGCACCCATTAACCCTTTGCAGATCACCATTGCTGGCTACCTGAAGAGACCAGGAATAAGTTTAACAAGCCGGGCTGTATCTTTGCACCCATTAACCCTTTGCAGATCACCATTGCTGGCTACCTCTGGCAGTGAAAGTGTTTGATGATTGCAGATATGGTAAGGGACAAAGAATAACAATACAAGTGCGCAACTAAAATGAATTAATAATTGTGATATGATAGTGATTAAATAACACCACTATAGACCCAAGTGAGTGTCATATAATAACTGTGTTGCCAGTCAAATAAATGGAGCGTCTGCTGCTGCACAAAGGGTAGCCCAAGACCCTGGGTAACTAGACAAGACAAAACAAAGAACAGCACACAATGCTCATCGTGAAATATATAAGTACAATTTTATAATAAAAATGGTTCAAGGTTTTGCGTACATAAAGCAAGTGGAAAACAGGCACAGAATATAACACTGGTATCACGATGAGCGTTGTGCGCTGTTCTTTGTTTTGTCTTGTCTATGGTAAGGGACATACTAGATGGGAGGTAGGTTCCTTCTGCGTGTCAACCTGCAGCAGGAAGAACAAACTATTAACCCAAAGGCAGGGACAGATGGAAACCCAGAATCTGTCACTCACCTGCAGGGTCCCACAGGCACAACGGCCTATGCAGTCTCACTGCAAGATGACTGACAGAAGAGAACACGAGTCTGTCCCATCCCTGCAGTGTGACAGACAGAAGGCACCTATAACTCAACCACTCTGAACCTCCCACCGCAGGATGACAGGGACAGACAGAAGGGACCCCCATGCCGTCTTCCCCTCCCATCTCAGTGACAGAAGTGACCTATGCCTCATGAAGTGTCACTTTCCCCCCATGGTGACAGGGACACAAACAGAATGGAACCACAGATCACACCTTCTGTCCCTTCCACAAAAGACTGACATAGTGACCAATGACCTATTGAAACGGTCATACCAGCTGTTCTCTCTGCCCGCTGCCTCCCGGCCTCATTAAGCACGGCCATCGCCCGGATCGCCGCCCGCAAGACGGACCAGCGGAAAACAGACACAGGATCCATCCCAATCAGCTCTCGGATGTATGCGCTGTCACTGCTCCGCAGGAGAGCAACGATGTCCGGTCTCATGTAATCCGTGTTCTTCTCCCGGAAATCCTGCAGCAGAAAGACGCAGGAGCGGTGGTGTAGTGGTTAGAGAGCTGATCTCAGAAAGAGAACAATTCCTTCAAGGGTCAGTCTCTCTGGCGAATGTCAACTAAGGATAGCGACATGTTTTATGGTGAAGGCAGATTAACCCTTACTTGGAAAGGGGGAAAATTGGACAGATGGGAAACCAATGGTTTTGGGATAGAGGTTTAAAAATCTTTATCTAATGTATTTTGGCGATCAGACTGTTTGCTAGTCCTTAAAGGTCAAGTTATTAGCTTAGCTCTGTCTTTTGTTTAAAAAATAATTCCAAAGCAGTCATTAGTCAGACGAACATAAGTAGCTGACATACAGAATTCACTGGTCCCTGTGAAAAGGGAAACATTAATGTACACACACACACACACACCTTGATCTGGTACTTGACTTTCCCCGCAAAGTGCCATATGACAAACGCAGGCTCCATGACGGGTGTGCCCACAAAGAACTTGTTCTCCTCGTGCTGCTGCTTGAACTTGGCGAGAAGGGTGTTGTACGTAGCGTGGGGGAAGCTGGAGGGGCCAAGAAATAAAATGGGCAGATAAACAAGAGTACACAACAAAATCTTTACACGGGCACAATACACGTCACTAAACGGAAATCAGTGTTTTTTTTAGTAATTGAAGTATATATTTTGGGGTCACTGCACCCGTCTCCAACTCTCCTCCGCACTTTATCTTCTGTATCCCCCTTCCGGCTATGAAAACATTTCATAAAAAAGTGGGAAAAATGACAACAGCTTGATTGTCTTGTTTAATGTCAAATACTGGCCATATATTTTTAGCAACCCCCACTTTGGATTACGTTAGCGGGGGGAGAGGACTGAACTCGTTTTTGAATATTCCGCGTCCTCCTGCTGCTCACAGCGGAGCGCTATATTTTTGCTCACAACGCCCCAAGAACAGCTGCCCCCCTCTCTGCTACTTCCAGCTCTGATGGGCCCAGAACCCCCCCCCCCTCCCCAGCTCAGAACATACCAGTGCCCCCTTTCCTCCTGTCTGTATCCCCACTGAGGATCCCAGCCTCCTCACCTCTGCTCTAGCTGCCCACATCTCACCTGCCCCAGAGAATGTGCCAGATGCCCACCCTTTCCCCCTATGATGCTGCCCCCCCAGACACTCGGAGCGTCCCGGATGTTGCACATACTTGCTTTCCTCATCCAGAAGGTAGAAGAGGCCGGTGGGTTTCTTGCTGATTAAGTGGATGCAGGCCACATTGTCCGTGTAATCTATATTGTGCCAACTGATCCCTTCACTCTGATACTCCTCCTGCACGGACACAGCAACACGTTACAATACGGCCTACTGCATCTCTTACAGAAGGACTGAGCATAAAGGAAAAGGTAGTGGAAGCAGAAACCCGTCTCCCAGCAGAGGCGTTAAGATGTTTTAGGAACAAAAGAAGAGAAATTTGCAAGACTGGATTAACCCCTCGAGTGACAGAAGGGTCACTGCATTTGCAACGTGTTACGTCAAGGAAATAGGGTTTAATATCCCTTAACGCCATCTGTTGCTCAGTTTCCATGAATGAATGGGAGCTTTTAGTAGCGAAGTGGACAAATTAATAAAGCAAAATGGTAATAATTGGGACAACTGACCCCCGTTATTTTCAGATCCTGGGACCCCCACAGTTTCTGAGAGATTTACAGTTTTCTGTGCCAATGTTTCACCTCCCTCATTCACACTTCAAAATGGTCAACAAACTGTGGGCCAATAGGAATCCGCAAGAAAATGCGGTTGCAGCTTCCTATTGGCTGCCTGCGAGCGACATCTTTGATTTGAATAACATGGGAGTGCACCCGAATTGAAAGAGAGGGTATTGGACACTGGGTTATTTTCACTCTCGGGATCAGAACCCATTTTTGGGGGCAGGATTGCTGCTTTAATACACTGAGAAGTTGTTAGCTGGTTAGAGAAGCATTACCAGGCGCATGGACGTGTGTTAGATATATATTGCTCTTCTCCCAGCACTGATTATTTAGACCGGATGCTTTTTGCAGCAGTCACTGCCCATACCCCTTCGCACCATCACTCTGCCCACTCCCTGGCAGCTTTGCCTCCTCACCTGCTCCAACTTGAAGATGTGCTGATTGAAGTAGTACTGGAGCTGCTCGTTTGCGTAATTAATACAGAACTGTTCAAAGCTGTTGTTTTTGAAATCTTCGAACCCAAAGATGTCCAGGACGCCAATGGATAAACACTGATCAAAACAGGATAGAAGCGAGGGGAAAAAAAAGAAGTTAAACACGCATGGGTATAGCGGTTCCCCACAGACACTCCCAGAGGTTTGGGCCATGTCCCAATGGCGCTCTGGCTCTCCACAAACACCACCACATTGTAATTTTAAGTTTGAGAATAGAGCAGAGCCGCCTCAGTTTCCCCGGAGACGTGGCCGGGGGTAAAAATAACCCAAGCCTGCCCTTGCCACTTCAGGAGTTGGTGACCTTCCCTTAAGGGCGCTGCAAGGGTTAAAGGTGAAGTCTCTCCTTAAAAGTAGGTTATATGCAAAGGAATTAGCCCCAGTTGCAATACAGACAGGCTTCTGGGGGAGAGGGGGGGGGGGGGGGCGCCTTTTAACATATGCTGCACGTTTTATAGTGGGGATTGTGATCTGTGCGGGACCACAAACTAAATGGGAGGATTGGGGGGAGGGGGGAGAGAGAGAAGTGCAAGCCAAATGGAAAGGGGTCCTCCTCCTTTTGTTTCCAACTAAGGAAGCAACCCTGCGAGCTCAGGAAAGCCGTCGCGTAATCGCTACAATCAGGGGGTCAGCGGCATCAGAGGCGATTGGTCTGAGACACGAAAAGGGTTAAAAGCAGCAGCCCCCCCCCCCCCCCCACCCCGTTAGGCCAGCAATGCATTGCTCTGCTTGGGTTTCTGTTCTTCTACTGCTCTGCAATGCATTGGTGACAAACCTGCACCCGTACCCCAATATACCGACACTCTCCCTACACCCTCTCTTACGTTCACAGACTCCTCCACATCCTTCTTGTTGAGTAGAGCGTGGTTTATCCGCAGAACTATCCAGTCAAAGAGCGCGCTGTACAGAGACTTTGCCATGGAGTCCCGAGCGGTAATGGCCTGGGAATACGAAGAGAGAAAGACGCGCTGAACGAGCAAATAACCTTCCCTGCCATCCCAGGGCTTCTGTTCTTCTCTCAAGCACAGTTTCACGTTTTTACTTCCAATAGTTCCAATTTTATTTTCGGCTGCTCTTAAAAATGGCTGCCACCATACCTTCTATGCACCACTTTATGTCAATAGCAATACAGAATTAAGTCAGCTTGGTAATGTGTCAGTTCATCCTGCTGTTTAACCACTTCAATGCTGGAGGCCCAGACAAGTGATCTCTCCTGCACCCACTGACCTCATTGAGGCTGTACGGTAATATCAGCTTCTCATTCACGGTGACTGTTTTCCGCTTGGTAAGAGCCTCCACCAACAACTCCCTCTTCACCTGTTGGAATAAAACAAGAGGGGGGTGACTCAGACCCTTCGTCCTTCAAGAGGGCGCGTCTCACAAGAGACGGGCGCGTCCCCCCGTAAGGTAATATCATGGGTGCAGGAAAACTGGAATTTACAGGGAGATGGGGCAGATAAGTGCAGGACACAGATGTGAGAGCATCAGGGACAGATGAACCCCAAAACAGATTAACCCATTTAGTGCAGGAAAGGACGGGCAGTGTGTTGGGGAACCTGGCCTTGACTAGGTTAACTTAAACCCTACCTCTCTGTCACGTTCTTTCTAGTGCCCTTATACTATAACACTTGGTTGCTCACTGTCCCCATATCCCTCCTATCTGTCCTCTCTGCTCCAGATCACCCAGGCCACCCCCTTTTCTTGTCACTGTCTTCTGTCCCTTTCCTGCATGAGAGAAGAGGACAGGCCGAGGGCAAAAGGGAGGCACTGTATGCCCAGCACTGTGCGGGATGGACGCTACCTGCAGAAGCTGCGACAGTGTGTCCAACACCTCCGGGGGTCCAACATCCAGACCCTCGTCCCTGCCCGAGGTTTTCTTCTTATAGGTGACGTTACCCAGGTAAAGAATCGCAGACAGCACTGAAAATATCCTGAATACAGGAAGAAAAACAATGCAGACTATGAATGTGATCTACAGTTGGCTCTCAATTGAGACTGGGTGAGGGAGCAAGGTGGTTATTTACTAAAAAGGCGCAGTAGCCCTGAACAGGTGCAATCCCTTGTAACCGACATGGAATAAAAATATATATATATATATATATATATATATATATATATAATGGACTTGCGTAAAGAAATGTAAACACAAAAATGTACACGATTTTGCATTGCTTCTCATTGAGGGCCTCTAAATGCAGGGACACTTGTCAAACGAATGTTTACTCAAGAGGGTTATATCACTATGTATCCCTCTTTCTTTTCATAGTCTCTAATTGTAGAAGGGCTGGCTAGGTGGACTGACCAGCATCCCCTTGATTCAGAAGAAGAAACCAAAATCATCTTTGCTTTAACCATTACACCACCCAGGTACATCCTGGCCACTTATTCGTTTTCTGGGGTGCAGCCTATGGAGCGGCCAGTCCAGTTGAAACGGCAGTGGACCACCCACCCTCCACTTCCATTACTGACATCCAGGGCCTGGTTGGGTCATGTGACCGCTCACATGACGAGGAAGTGCCAGACGCCCTTTGGCTTTGTAAAAGTTAAAGGGTTGAGACAAAAAATAAATAGCAGCGAACTGCCAAGGGAGCCAGGTTGTTTAAAAATTAAATTTTTTATTGATAATACAATCACCCAAAGGAGGTGTAGGACCTCCCACGCGTTTCGCACCCTACGGTGCTTTATCAATGAGTTCTTATTTTTACAAACCAACAGAGCTTGCACTTCTAAGTTTTAAGATACTCACTGTTTCTTTGTGGCTGGGAGGAAACCAACCATTTCCATGGCTTGTTTCAAACGTTCAAAGTCATGCCGCAGATCCTCCCCCTCCTCCACCTTAAAGTTGTTCTGGAGAGAGAGAGAGGAGGCGGCATTAGTGCATTACCAAACCTTGCAATCGATTAGGGCCCCCCTTTTCCTTCTGCATCACCATCACTCCATGACATCACCTGGCTCAGCACCACTCAAATAGCTCATTACAGTGCTTTGATCTTGACAGTTGGGAATGAAGCAGCTTAAAGTTATCTGCCAATTACCTGGTTGAGGTAGAAATAGTCTTCCGGCTGCTTGAGCTGGAACTCTCTCCTCTCCTCTTCCGAGATTCCCAGGAGCAGGTAATAGAAGACATGGTAATTCCTGCAGGAGGAGAGACGGAGCTCAGAGGCATGCAGGGGAGAGTAAAGCTGCGGCCATAGTGTGCAAGTAGGCGGGCGCTCGCCTGTCGCCTGAGTGATTTGTGGACTCCATTCAAGCGCGCAATGGGCAGGCCTGGCCGTGACATCACCAGGCTGGTTGGCCCTGATTGGTTGAAACGCTCGCGAGACGCAGCCTTCGCATAAAAAAAAATCTATTTTTTGTCTCCTCCAAATCCTGCTGTACCGTCGCGGGCAGCTTGGCCGGACTGGTGCACTTATATGAATTTGTTCATGCGCACAATCGCGTGCACTATGTCCGCAGCCTAACAGGGGCGGGAGGTTCAACTCATGTAAAGGGCAGGAAGCAAAAGAACGTAGTTACTATGTCTCTATGCTGGGACTGTGCTGTAGTAACGTGTGTCGATCTATAATTTTAAGTCCATGACCCAAGTCGCTAAACATCATTCAGTGGCCCTGTATGCAACAAGCCTGAAGTGGGAAAGCCAATGGCATTGCTCGCATTGGCGAAGCCCATCTCACACACACACACACACACACACAATCTTAACCCAGTTACGAGTCCCTATGTCTGCTACTTTTAAACCAGGTGTCTCAAACTCTTCGACTGAGTCACCTGTGATGAAGCAGGGATATCCATAAAACGTGGCCTGTTGGTCGTCCTTGAGTACCGAGTTTGAGACCCCTGTTCTAAACCATCTCACTTGGACAATAGATTAGGTACAAGGAAAGAGACCTTCTCCTGAAGAGTTTATAAATAGTGTATTAACAGCTTTTCATGATAATGCATTGTTTTTCTATAGTGCCACTGGCAGTCAGAGAGCGATTCTCTCGGGTTAAATCCCTACCTTTCGTTCTTTTCTTGAGAGACCAGGCGAGATTTTTCTAGAAGGTATTTTTCCACCACAGCCCTGTAAGAGAAGAATCGATAAAACGCAGGAATGAGGACTCTGTATGAGTGGGGTCACAGCAGGCAGCTGTGAAAACCCAAGTTCACAGTGCTAGGAGAATCATCACCATAAAACATGCTGGAAAGAATTTTACAGTCTTACTGGCTTCCCTAAACAAATCCAACAGTGCTAAAAACAAAGATTTGTCTGCTTCCGTTTTATTGGCAATTAAATGCAAATTGCCTTTTTTTTAGGGTCTTTGAATAGGAAAGGGTTTGTCAAATCAAGTGTTTTAGTTATCCTTTCCACCCTGCCCTCAGAGAACCAAAGAGAGGGGAATGGAGGATAGGGGTGGGACGACAGTGGGGGGCTTTGCCTGTGCAAACTCTTGTGGAACACAGTGATATCAAACAAAATGTGATCCCTTAATCATGTCACTGCCATCAGTACACTTTGGTGTTAGGAGAGATTGATCCTATAAAAGCATCACAGGTCACACTGTTAGAGTATCCCCTACCGTACTCTTTCCTTAATATATTAAACCTGTCCTGTTTGAGCTCCCAGATATTCGGTAGTGTTATCTCTGTGTACACCGGTCTCCTTACCCCCGCACAATGCCACCCACTCCCCACCCCCACCTCGCCCCCTTCCCACTCACCCCCGCACGATGCCACTCTCCAGATAGTTGACCTGAATGAATTTCCCAAAGCGGCTGGAGTTATTGTTGTGCGCCGTTTTGGCGTTTCCAAAGGCCTGGAAGAAACAGGAACAGAAGAGAGTCAGAGACAGAGCCCTAACCAAGATAGGAGCCAGGGAATCGGAACCAATTACAGAACTCTTGACCCATTGACACAGATGGCTGAGATTTCTGATCTCATTGAAGTCTAGAGGAGCACACAACGTGCAAGGACATGATACTGTTGAAGTCTATGGGGGAAGGGATGCAAGAGGGCGATCCTATTGACATTGAGGAGGGCAACTGATGCATTTAAGGGGACGTTCCAGCTGAAGTCTATTAGGTGTAAAGAGCAAGAACCCACTGAAGTTTATAGGGGGCAATAGATGTGTGTAAAAGGGTGATCGGGCAGAAGTATATGGGTGTTACTAGCATGTGTAGGTTCCATATTCCAGCATGTGTAGGTTCCATATTCCAGCGAAGTCTGTGGGGTGAAACAGTGGGTGCAAAGGTATGATCCTACTGAACTCAAAGGGTTCAGTATTGCCGTGTGTAAGAGGGTTATCCCGCTAAAGTCTATAGGACCAGAGTATCTAGTGTGTCCAAGAGGGCAACCCTGCTTTTTTTTTTAAAGGGCAAATGTAACAGAAGAGTTAACCCCCTCATTGCTGGTGTCGGCACCCAAGGCACTAACCCCTTTGCTCGAGAAGTGGCCAGCAACACCCAGAGAGAATTCCATCTGAAGTTTAAATCAAGCGCAGTTTCAAACTTCACACACTAAATAAATTTTGATGTTTTTCCCCCTGATATCTTGTGTTCTGAGGCAGTAATTCCATGTATATATGTATTTCGAGAGATGTCCACAGTTTTGTGGGTGAGGTCATCTGTCTGGTATGTGCGGCCCCACAGGCAGAGCCCTGTCCAAAATAAAGCAAGTATCCAGGAAGGAGAGTTGGAGCACTACTATGTAAAATAAATTGCTAGAGAGTGTGTCCCAAAAATTAGAGGTTTATTGGGTCAGAGCATGGCAAACAAGAAAAAAATGAGCCCTCAGGCCCCCACCGACATGTTTCGAGCTTCCGCTCTTTATCAATCAAAGCAAGACACCAGGGGTGATGCTGAAGCCCCCCCCCCCCCCATTACACTGGTTTTCTAGTTACATAGTAGATGAGGTTGAAAAAAGACATATGTCCACCAAGTTCAACCCATGCTAAATTCAGTAGACACTTACCCTATAGTTGTATTTACAATAAATTGAGGAAGGCAAACAAAAAACCCCAGTGAAACATTAGGTCTCATAAAGGGGAAAAATTAATTCCTTTGCAATTCCAGTAATGGCTTCTCCCTGGTTCAACATCCTTCCCACGTTTACTTATTTGGTATATATCCCTGTATACCTTTCCTTTCTAAAAAGATGCCCAACCTTTTCTTAACGATATATATTGTATCTGCCATCACAGTCTACAGGAGTAATGAATTCCATATTTTAACTGCCCTTACAGTAAAGAACCCTTTCCTTTGTTGCTGGTGAAATCTCCTTTCCTCCAACCTTACGGGATAAATCTGTGTCGTTTGTACTGCCCTTGGGGGATGAATACAGGCATACCCCGGTTTAAGAACACTCACTTTAAGTACACTCGCGAGTAAGGACAAAATCGACTAATAGGCAAACGGCAGCTCACGCATGCACCTGTCAGCACGTCCTGAACAGCAATACCGGCTCCCTACCTGTACTGAAGCTGTGCGGAAGCGGGGAGACTATAGAGCCTGTTACACATGCGTTATTTACATCAGTTATGCACGTATATGACGATTGCAGACCAGTACATGCATTGCTAAGTGTTAAAAAGGTAGTGCTTCACTTTAAGTACATTTTCGCTATACATACATGCTCCGGTCCCATTGCGTACGTTAATGTGGGGTATGCCTGTAGTTCTTTTAAAAGTTAATTGTATTGACCCTGAAATATATTTGTATATAGGAAAAAGGATGGGGGGGGGGGGGGGGAAAAGGGGGACTCAGCACTCTTTGACCATACAAAAGATATCAAAAAATAGGAATACGCCAAAAAATAAAAATATTTAATCATGAAAGAACAAGAACATAACGCTGGAACAATGTCTTACACGTGAGCAGCAAAATAACCAACAGTGATCAAAACTCTCAAGGTGCAAGGAAAAATTGGGGGGCAACGTTTCGGGGTAATGACCCCTTCCTCAGGTCCATTCCCCAAGTTCCAACAGACCAAAGGTACTTCCCTATACCCTGTGCCCCAAACACAATGAAAAATCCCTAATGAGATCAGCTAGCAATACTAGATTCACAAAGAATGAGCAAATGCTAGGAGACAAAAAATGTCCAAAGCAACAAGAGGAGATACTGTATAATGCACTTGATCCAGATGAATCCGTCACTGTCCTGCGAAAAGTTGCTCTGTCTCTCAACCTCCTGCTGCTGAAGAGGGTTTGCTGCTAGAGCTGCCGTCTGATCCAGATTGAAGTATGCTGCCGGGAATGACATCACAGGTGGGCGGGATGAGGCACAGCTGTCTATTGGTGCAGCCGTCTGCCAAGCGTCGTCCAAGGTCCGCCGCAAAGTGGAAGAGAAGATAATCAAGTACTACAGTGTAATGCGCATGTGCACCAACTCATAATATTGGCTAGCCAATGCGTTGCCAAGCTGACATTCAGGGGAAGTCACCGAACGTATGCACATGGGTATGCGCATGCGTACATCTAGCAGATTATACTGCAAGCTTCCTCCGTTGTCACGGTGATGACCGGTATAGTGAAACAACGAGCCAGGCCATCGAGCAGAGTGAATGCAGTCAGCAAGAACAGCATATCTCCAAGGGGCATAAGAGGCAAAGGGAGACATAAAAACTAGTGTAAATTAATAACCACATATACATTCTTTCAAAAGTCAAAGCACACTCACAGTCTTACAACTCATTCAGTAGCCTAAACACATTAGAAGGGCCAATGTATAATTAACTGTGTATAAACTGTAAGCAATGTGCTGTACGCAAATGATCTTGATGATGAGGAAGGCTTGCGAATTTCATGTCTGACATCAATGTATATGATATGATCTGAGCCACAACCAGTGTCCAGTGATAGAGGTGGGTAGAGACAACCGCAGTTCAAGGATGGATCACAGCACTTCCTGTCAATGGTGAACAGAAGGCATTAGGTCACATAATTCAGTAAAAGGAGCAACAACGCGGATACACCAGCGGACACGTCTGCGGACACGAGAGGCAATCAATGTGTTCCGTGTGTGTTTACTCACCGACCAGACAATCAGTGAGATACAGTAATAAACAGTTTAAAAATAACAGCTGAGGTCGAGCTCTTTATTCATGTCTGTAGGGGCCATTGTCCCCAGACGTCTGATACGTTTTCTAGGTATCACCACCACGACAATTCATGCTGTCAATCACCTGGAACCTTAATTGGCTGGCATTGTGCCCAGCCAGTGTGAATGATGTGCCACCAGTGCCTCTCAGTCACATCTGCGGATGGCAGCCTTGTGCTGTCAAATCCGATCCTTCACTGACTGAGTGGTCTCTCCCACATATCCCAAACAACAAGGGCATTTAATCAGGTAAATTACATATTTAGATAAAAAGGGATAGAAGTCCTTGATAGCATATTGTTTGCCCGTGTGTGGATGACGAAAGTATTCAGCCTCCTGGATGCTGCTGCACTGGCTACAGCTGTAGCATTTGTAGCACCCCAACTTGAGTCAGTAGGATGGTATGTGTGACCACTGTGTCTCCAATATCCGCTTTAACTAGTTGGTCTCGAATATTTTCCCCCCGTTTATAGGAAACATAGGGGTTTAAGAGCGAATGTCGGGGCAAGAAGGGGATCACTCTGCAACAGGTGCCAATGGCGTAAAATTGTATTTTTAATCGGTCCACTTTGTGTGCTGAAAGTGGACACAAATGGGATTGAAAATTGTATGGCTGTTTGATTAGCTCGTGAGTTACCACGAAGGGGTGACTACCTTAGTGGGACCTCTGCCTTGGATCTTTGATTGCTTAGTAATTCTCTAGTATAACCCCTATCTCTGCATTTCTCCTGCATAATTTCCAAACAGAGTGACATTTGCAGGTGTATTGATTATCCTCCTTGCCCTTACAAATTGACTGAATCGATGTCAGACATGGAATTCGCAGGCCTTCCTTATCAAGATCATTTGCGTACAGCACATTGCTTACAGTTTATACACAGTTAATTATACATTGGACCTTTTAATGTGTTTAGGCTACTGAATGAGTTGTAAGACTGAGTGTGCTTGGACTTTTGAAAGAATGTATATGTGGTTATTAATTTACACTAGTTTTTTGTCTCCCTTTGCCTCTTATGCCCCTTAGAGATATGCTGTTCTTGCTGGCTGCATTCACTCTGCCCGATGGCCTGGCTCGTTGTTTCACTATACCGGTCATCACCGTGACAACAGAGGACGCATGCAGTATAATCTGCTAGATGTACGCATGCGAATACCCCTGTGTGTGCGTTCGGTGACTTATGAGCTGGTGCACATGCGCATGGTCTTCTCTTCCACATTGGGGCGGTCCTTGGACAACGCTTGGCAGACGGCTGCACCAATAGAGACAGCCGTGCCTCACCCCGCCCACCTGTGACGTAATTCCCGGCAGCATACTTCAATCTGGATCAGACGGCAGCTTTAACAGCAGCCCCTCTTCAGCAGCAGGAGGTTGAGACACAGAGAAACTTTTCAGAGGACAGTGACGTTGGATTCGTCCAGATCAAGTGCAGTATCACAGTTTCTCCTCTTGTGGCTTTTGGACATTTTGTTCTCTTAGCTTTTGCTCATTATTTGTGACTCTAGTATTGCTAGCTGATCTCATTGGGATTTTTTCATTGTGTTTGAGGCACAGGGTATAGGGAAATATCTTTGGTCTGTTGGACCTTAGGGAACGGGTCATTACCCCGAAACGTTGCCCCCCTATTTTCCCTTTCTCCTTCCCCCTCCCCTGTGTGGTGGTTCCTTGTCTTTCCCTCCCTCTGTGTTTTTCCCTTGCACCTTGAGAGTTTTGCTCACCGTTCGTTAATTTGCGGCTCGTGTATGACATTGTTCCAGCGTTATGTTCTTCTGCTTTCATGATTAAATATTTCTATTTTGGCATATTCCTATTTTTTGATATCTTAGTATGGTCAGTGAGTGCTGGGTATCCCCCCCCCTTCTTTTTCCCTTTGATATTATTTGGAGGTATAAGGGTCCTCCCTGTTCTCTTGAGCACTCTGGACCTAGTTTTATGCATTTTTTGAGTGCTGTCTATCTCCACATTTTTGTATATAGTTATCATATCCTATATTTGTAATATCTATTATCTCCCAGCCCTTGTCGATTCACTGCTGGATGAAGGCATCCACAAGGATCTTCCAGGTATTGTGGTTGCGAGCCTTTGGGGTCCAAGTTTCACATCCAAACGTGAGCACAGGCAGAATACTACTTCTTGAGGCACAGTGGATGGCTTCCTTGAAATATAGTCTCGTTTCTTCCAAATGTGCTCCGTCACGTCTTCATTAATCTATTGATTTCTGTCAAAAGGTTCCCATCCATTGTTACTTGCCGGTCAAGGTAGACTCTTCAATTTCTTCTAGTTCTATTCAGTTTATTTTCATCTTTGCAGACTTTGACCCAATTGTTGAGAATTACTTTGGTCTTACTGAGATTCATATGGAGGCGCATATTCATGCATTTCTTCAGCGAGTTCTACAATTTGCTGCTGGAAGTCTTCTGGACTTTTGGTAAAAATGTCATCAGCAAATCGTAGGTGACTCAAAATATTCACTGTTGATTTTATTTCCTTTCCATTTAAATGTCTTAAACAATTCAAGTGTTGCAGTGAAAAGCTTTGGTGACATGGTGTCTCCCTTTGGCACTCCAGTGCTGATTCTTAGCTTGCTAGTATATTCATAATAATCTAATGGTTGATGTGGCTCGCTAATAAATGTTCTTTATAATACCAAGGTACACTTCAACATGGTCTTCATGCATCTAGGACCACTGAGGTATAGACAGCATCAAATGTTTTTTCGGAATCTATGAATTTTAAAATGAGGGGTAGATCGTACTCTCTACTTCGGGAAATAACTTCATGTATGACTTGGATGTGATCCATTGTGTTGTATCCACTGCGAGATCCTGCTTTCTCTCTAGGCTAGGCAAAGTCCAGGGTCTGTTGCAACGGATTAGTGAGGATCTTCTTAACAATCTTGTTATTGGAAGTAGATTGATCAGTAGTTCTTGAGTTCTTTGTCTCCATTCTTGTGGATGACGACAACTATGGTATTGCTCCATTGTTCTTGAATCGTCCTGTTCTTCAAGCAGCACGTATAGTCTTGCAATGATTCTTTTTCTACTTTCCCCCCCCCCCAGTTTCTTTCAAGATTTCAGGTGTAATTCCACCTTTCCCCAGGAGCCTTCCCATTCTTCATGGACTTTATTGCTTTTGTCACTTCTGGAAAGACGCATGGTACCTGATTGGTGATTTATTTTCGCTTGGCCGCTGCTGGATTATGCCGTGTGTTATCTGTGTTCGTGTACAATTCCGTGAAGAAGTCCACTCCATAAGTGCAGTGTCTCTTATGGTTGATCCATCGTCTTGTTTGAGTACAATATTTCCTTCTTCCCCACAATAAGTCGTTGCTTTGTCTGTAAGCTTTTGTTATCCTCAATGATCTTCTTCACAATATCACAGCAACATTTTCTTACGTCTTCAGTTATATGTTTGCAAATGTCTTGCACAGCTCTGCAATATATTGTGTGTTTGTATTGCAGGTTTTTTGCAGCGATTCCCAACATGGGGTTCGTCCAAGAAAATATGTAATGGCGGATCCCAGGCTTGGGATATGTAATGGGTTCTTAAGCCTGTGTGGGGACTGTGCACTCCGTAAGGCCCCAAATTGCAACTTGGAATCTGTGGTATATATGTCAATCACAGCATGAGCTCAGTGTTACTCCCCACAGCAGAAGAACTTTGTGGGGCGTGACTTTGTAAGCTCCCGCAGTAATTGACAGCTATACCACACATGCTGTCTGAACACACGGAGGGGCACATTTTTGTTAGCTATAGTCTGTTAAGTAGGCAATAAGATTTATTAGGTGTTTGCAGAACAAATATTTTCTATGGCCGGGATGCCAGTGTAAAAAAGGTTGGGAATCATTGTTTTAGAGAAACTTGCATGGAAACACTAGGCTTTTTTTTATTGTATAAAAAAACATTTTATAAATCTTGGCCGCAATCACTGCAATCTTGGCATTTTCGCTGCTTTCTTTCCTCAGGAACGAGCACTTAACTAACCCTTCATGAAACAATGCAAATTTAGGTCCCTAATTAACCGCGTGTGAAGACGAAAAATATCACAGAATGCACAATATTTCATATTTTTTCGAGAACATTAAATAAAGTGTCACATGGCTGGAGTGCTCGCTTTATTGCAACTTCAATAAATCATGAAAAAAAAAGCAAGAGCTATGTGTGCTATAGAAAACTGTGATGCTTTTTCAGCAGATGGCTCTCAGATGGTGAAGAAACACCAGTTTTCTGGTTATGATGCAGAGAGCCAGGCAGGAGAAATCCTGACTGGGATGAGAGTCAGGGCCATGAGGTCACAGGAAACACTGGCAAACCCCTTCTCTCCCAAAGCCATGTAGACCTAGAGAAGGACTGGCAGGCCTACAGGACACTGCATATACCTCCTCAGTGCGATACAAAGAGGAGAGAGGTAATACAATATTTGGAGTCAGGAAGGAATTTATTTTTCCCCTTATGAGATATCATTGGATGATGTGTCACTGGGGTTTTTTTGTTTGACTTCCTCTGGATCAATATGCTGTAAGTACGGATATAGGATAAAGTATCTGTCATCTAAATTTAGCATAGGTTGAATTTGATGGACGCAGGTCTTTTCTCAACTTCATCTACTATGTAACTATGTAACACAACATGCACAGTGGTATATGCAGAGTAATGCGTTGCCAGTGGCTTTGGTAGGCATGGGGTGCAGTCTGCCACTTATAGCTGCTGGCCACCTGATACTCTTTATCCGCAACATAAAAACACACACTGAGTCACACAGTAACATGTATTGATTCCAACACAGACACACCAATTTCTACACATTGAAATGCAGGTGTTATATGTGCATTAACCAAGTCACTGTTACCTGGTTTACTACACCTTTGGCCGGGGCCCAGCTGCCTCTGTCAGCGCGCACGCACTGCATGCAAGCGGCGCGCTGAGAGGCAATTGACCGCTACCTGCGGTCTGTAGGGAGCATGGTTTGAGCGGAGGACCCGTTAGTTCATCCGCACCCCTGTCGGCAGACACAGACAGACAGACACACACACGCCACCTCCCGTAGCTCCTTCCCGCCTCATTGGCACACTCGCGCACCACGTGACGCGTCAATGCTTCAGAACACCACCGTAGCACTGGCCGGCTGATGCATCACAGCACGTAGTGAGCCATGGAGGGAGGAGGCAGCAGGGACCAACAGATTGCAGGTAAGGGGCTGGTGGCGCGCGCGGCCGCACACGTTGCCGACCGCAGCGGGTCCTCAGTCTATGGGGTGTTTAGCAAGGTTTTTTGATATGTGAGGGTTTGAGAGACTATTTTACTTCTTGTGATGAATACATTTATATTTTTTTGAATACCAGAGTGCTACTTGTGGGATACTTTTTTTCCTCTTGTTTACACACCAATATATACACTGATCTGTACACTCACAGACCCACCAAACTAGACACCCTCTACAACTCGATATACCGCTTTGTACTACAATGTAACTACTACATATCACTGCACAATGCTCCATTACCTAGATTGGCTATCACTCAAATCCAGGCGCAAAGTACATTTTTCCTGTCTTGCCTTCAAATACTTTCTGAACACGTTCCTCACCCCTACTACCACACGCAGCTCTTCCCACCAGAGATCTGACTGCAGAAGGCTGTTCACTGTCCCAAGGTTCAACAAGGAATCCGCCCGCTCCTCCTGTTACCGTGCACCTCATGTCTGGAACATCCTGCCAGAGACTCAAAGCCGCCAACAATCCAAGTTCTCTCAAGACTTCAGCAATCTCACACTTATCTGGTCTGTAACAGTTACATACGCCCAGAACATATTCTCTCTAACTGTCCGTGAAATGTCTGTACATTGAATGTATAACCTCTGTTCATTTAATGTAAACCACGTATTGTCATCATAACCATGTGCCCAGGACATTTCTTGAAAAGTGAGAGGTACCTCAATGTATTACTTCCTAGCGAAACAATTTTAGAAAAAAACAAAAAAACACCTTTATATGTTGCAGATATTAAATGGGTATGCTTCACCCCTGACAGAGTAAGAACCCCATAAAAACAGAAGCAGCAGCATGCCATGTCTCAAGTCTCTTGTAATTTTGGTCCATTGGAAAGTAACACACAGACACAGAAGACACAGACGACACAGACCTCAACATTTAGTTACTTCAATAAGACAAACCAAAATGTAGGAGGAAATGAATGATTTGGGGATTCACATTCATTTACGCTTAAAGGGGCCCTTGTCAAAGCAGTTGGAGTAAAAACTGGAGCAGCGTATTAACAAGAGGGATTTATAAGGTGCGGTTATATGGGGCAATGTGAGCAGTTACATGGGGCAATAGGAGTTATAGGGAGCGGATATATGGAGCAATAGGAGGAGTTATAGGAAGCGGTTATATGGAGTAATAAGAGGTTATAGGGAGCGATTATTTTCGGCAATAGGAGTTGTTACAGGGAGCCAAAATTCATACAGGGTCCCTGATGTTTATCTGCTTATACATCAACGCCATCATTTGTAACAATTCATGCGAGTGCTGGGATTGACACCACCAAAAGATTAGAAGATAAAGGTTACAAAATCCCTCCAAAGCATATGTTTGCAGGTTTAACCCATTTAACTGGTCATTGGCCCACACTGGTCGCGGGAGGGACTGACCCTTTCAAGCCATCCTGAGCCCATGAGCGGAGGCAGCTGCAGCAAGTCCTAATGACATAAGGAAACAGACATAATTAGCTGTCTGCTTTTCATGGATACAGGAAGTGGAAATTAAATTGCACGGACTGGTCAGTTACTAGCTCTGGAGAGACTCCAGTTATATTCAACTCTTTGAAGCTTGGGGGGGAGGTGGGGGGTAGAGGGGAAATTTGCCTCATCTGAACTCTTTCGCTGCTAGAGGGGACCTGCCAGGTAGTTGCGATGAGCTGTTGGACTCTCCGGCACCAGGGGGGTTAACACAGAGACATGGCGTGCCTCCCATAGAGGAAGCACTGTTGCTATTTTTTGCTGAATTGGCCTGTGGTTTTGCACACTGTTTGAGACTCTGTAATTGGAATTTTACCCAGGAATGGGACGGGTTTGATGTAATGCATCATGGGTGTGACCGGCCCAGCATGGGGGGAGGGGAGAATCAAAAAAAAGAGAGAGGCGTTTATGCTTATAAAATAGTTTTCCTTTCCTTATGTAACAAATAGCAGTTACTTGCCCCTTTTTTTATTCGAGGCTCAGCTGCGAAAATCACAGAGTACTTGTGTTTTAGGTAAATATATTTCCTCTGGGACCTTTAAAACCCAGACACATTTTATACAGACCGGTTCATAACGGCCTGGGTCACGGACGCAGGAATTCTCCGTTCTCAGGCAGGGGGCTGCAGAGCTGCTATAGTGCTCTTAAATGCTGACATCCCGTAAAACTGGTAGGTATGTTATCTTGCTATGGCAGGGGTGCCCAACTCCAGTCCTCAAGACACCCAAAAAGGTCTAGTTTTAAGGATATCCTAGGTTCAGCAGAGGAGCCACCTGTGCTGAAGCAGGGATCTCCTTAAAACCTGACCTGTTGGTGGCCTTTGAGGACTGAAGTTGGCCACCCCTGTGCTAAGGGCTTTCAGTCACTACCACAAAAGGGAAGTTATGAGTGTGTTTATATACCCAGGGAAAGTTTAAATGTTTTTGTAGAAGTTTTTTTTTTTAACTCTGTCATAAAACTGTTAATCTCAGTTGATTTAGGACAGGGGTGGGTTTATGTTGTTTCAATTGGGGGAAAATCGTACTTAAGTCTGAGCAAAGCATTATGAAAATCAGATTTCAACAGAGGTGTGTTTTGGAGCAAACACGCAATTCCTCATAATTACTATGCCAGTGACCTCTCTGGGAAAAAAACCTATGACATACTGTATGGTAATGTATGGTATAGGGATTTCTATTTTATGTTTTATCCTGTTATTTTAAGAAACTGTCCAGCATTTACTGTAATTGTATTCCTTTTTTTATAATCTAAACACTGTGTTTGTATATATATTAAAACGTCTAATACGTGATTCTTTGGGGTCTGAATGAACACTTGTACGCTCTGAAGAGAGAATTTTAATTTTCGGACACATTTTGCTTCAACAGATTGTGTGTTAAGTGCATACTTTTTTGAAGTGAAACTTTTCATGGCAGTGCCATCCAGAAAAATCTGATTGGGGGAAAAAACCTTAAAATGTTCACAAATTCTGAATTATATTGTATTCCGACACACCCACCCACACACCCACCCACCCACACCACACCCCCCTCCCCCCCCCCTCCCCACTCCCCCCCCCCCTCCCCACTCCCCCCCCCCCCTCCCCACTCCCCCCCCCCCTCCCCACTCCCCCCCCCCCCCCTCCCCACTCCCCCCCCCCCTCCCCACTCCCCCCCCCCCTCCCCACTCCCCCCCCCCCCTCCCCACTCCCCCCCCCCTCCCCACTCCCCCCCCCCCTCCCCACTCCCCCCCCCTCCCCCCTCCCCCTCCCCACTCCCCCCCCCCCTCCCCACTCCCCCTCCCCACTCCCCCCCCCCTCCCCACTCCCCCCCCCCCCTCCCCACTCCCCCCCCCCCTCCCCACTCCCCCCCCCCTCCCCACTCCCCCCCCCCTCCCCACTCCCCCCCCCCCCTCCCCACTCCCCCCCCCCCCCTCCCCACTCCCCCCCCCCCCCCCTCCCCACTCCCCCCCCCCCCTCCCCACTCCCCCCTCCCCCCCCTCCCCACTCCCCCCTCCCCCCCCTCCCCACTCCCCCCTCCCCCCCCTCCCCACTCCCCCCTCCCCCCCCTCCCCCCTCCCCCCTCCCCCCTCCCCCCTCCCCCCTCCCCCCCCTCCCCCCTCCCCCCCCTCCCCCCTCCCCCCCCTCCCCACTCCCCCCTCCCCCCACTCCCCCCTCCCCCCTCCCCCCCCTCCCCACTCCCCCCCCCCCCCTCCCCACTCCCCCCCCCCCCCCTCCCCACTCCCCCCTCCCCCCCCTCCCCACTCCCCCCTCCCCACTCCCCCCCAAGAAGCAGGCCTCTCTGCTGCAGTTGCGGGCGGCCTCCTGTGTAGGCCCCATCCCTGCGCCGAAAGTTTAGAGGCAGGGTTCAGAAGGTGCGTGCGTGATTTGCAGGGAGGGGGTTGATTGATGTAAGGTGCAGGGGAGGGGAAGAGAGGGTGATGTGAGGTGCAGGGAGAGGGGTGGGGAAAGAGGGTGATGTGATGTGCAGGGGGGAAGGGGAGGTGATTGAGGTACAAGGGGGGAGAGGTGATGTGAGGTACGGTGCGGGGAGAGGGTGATGTGAGGAACGGGGGGGAGGAGAGAGGGTGATGTGAGGTACAGGGGGGGGAGAGGGTGATGTAAGGTACAGGGGGAGATGGGAGGTGTGATGTGCAAGGGGGATTGTGTGTGATGTGAAGGGGAAGTATTATGTGTGTGGGTGAGGGGGAGAGATGGGGGTGTGAGAGATAGAGGGGGAGTCTCGCAAAGGCCACCGACACTGGGGGTGGGGACGCAATGGAAACTATTGTCCTGGGCCCCAGAAAAACAAAACAGTCTACAGCCCTGTCTGGTATGACCCCACACACACAAATATAAGGAGTATGTGCCGAACACGCGCCTTCACAAATCAAACTTCACTGTATTTTATCAATCAAATTGTACTTTCATGTTTATGATATTTATAGCATGAAACACTTTTGAGTGTCAAAACAAACAGAAGTTTCATTTATAATGCGTGTGCTTGGCACACACCTGCTAATTCTATAATTTACAGGGACCGGACACCCTGGTAGATATATTAATTTACATAGTTTATTTGCATATTTTTTCAGGTGGTGGGAGCATATAGATATGATTGCAATTGAGTAAGGGGTTAATATTAACTCATTGAAAGTACCTTGAAGGAGAAAGGCGAGTTGGCTAGAGTAGCCGTGTGTATTAACCCTGGTTGTATATCCAAATCACGTGCCCACTTGTGTGCTGTTCGTGACAGATGGTATATGGGGACGGATTTAGGGGAAATATTGTCCATTTGAGGGACCTTTGCAAAGGTGAAAAGTGGGACAGCTTGGAAGCTATGTATTAACTCTTGTCCCGTATGCAGATCACGTGCTCACAGGTGTGCCATACGAGACATTATGATTTCCCAAATTATTTTCACTTATTTAACCCCATGGTTGCCAGAGGCCTGCAACATATTGATCTGGCAGTCAGGGGTTAATGCTGGATTTCTCCATCTGATGTTGTCATGATATCATGAGATATTATGTATTTTAAGCCATCTGGTGCTTCAGGGGTTAAAAAAAAGGTACAACTTGGGTTTGAAAATACAGTGTATTGGGTTTATGACAGGTCCAGGCTCGTCATGGATGGGTGCTGCGCTTCAAACAGAACTTAATTGGGAGGGAGGCCTATCCTGGATGGCCCACTAGAAGTGACATGTGTTGGTTAGAGGGGTGTAAACGTTAAGCAGAGGTGACTCTTACAAGCCTCAAAGCAACCTCACAGTGTGTGAATAATCACTGGTACATTCTAGAGAGAAGTGGCCCACAGGTTATGTCCTCATTAAAGGACTTTATTAAAAATTAGAATATCATGTGATATCTGCGGAACATGCCAAGAATAACGTGTATCCATGGCACCGACTAGCATATAATGATTACAGACACGTCAGGTTTAGCATTGTATATCTAAATCACGTGCCCACTTGTGTGCTGTTCGTGACAGATGATATATGGGGATGGATTTAGGTGAGATATTGTCCATTTGAGGGACCTTTGCGGAGGTGAAAAGTGGGACCACTTGAGAGTGGAGTATTGCAGGTCACGTGCTCACAGGTGTGTTGTACGTGACAAATGCTTATGCTGGAAATAGGTTCTTTGTTGGTTTACCACCACAATGCACCGTGTGAGGAAGAAGCAGGTGGTCCCTTAATCCCCCACGATGCACCATGCAAGAAGCAGGCGGTACCTTAATCCCCCACGATGCACCGTGTGAGGAAGAAGCAGACGGTCCCTTAATCCCCCACGATGCACCGTGAGGAAGAAGCAGGCGGTCCCTTAATCCCCCACAATGCACCGTGAGAGGAAGGAGCAGGCGGTCCCTTAATCCCCCACAATGAACGGTGCGAGGAAGAAGCAGGCAGTTCCTTAATCCCCCACGATTCACCGTGTGAGGAAGAAGCAAACGGTCCCTTAATCCCCCATGATGCACCATACAAGCAGGGAAGACGCACGCAGTCCCTTAATCCCCCACGATGCACCATGCGAGAAAGAAGCAGGTGGTCCCTTAATCCCCCACGATGAATGGTGCGAGGAAGGAGCAGGCGGTCCCTTAATCCCCCACGATGAATGGTGCGAGGAAGGAGCAGGCGGTCCCTTAGTCCTCACGATGCACCGTGTGAGGAAGAAGCAAGCGGTCCCTTAATCCCCCACGATTCACCATGCAAGCAGGGAAGAAGCAGGCAGTCCCTTAATCCACCCACGATGCACCGTGAGAGGAAGGAGCAGGCGGTCCCTTAATCCCCCACAATGCACCGTGTGAGGAAGGAGCAAGCGGTCCCTTAATACCCCACGATGCACCATGCAAGCAGGGAAGAAGCAGGCAGTCCCTTAATCCCCCACGATGCACCGTGAGAGGAAGGAGCAGACGGTCCCTTAATCCCCCACGATGCACCGTGCGAGGAAGCAGCAGCATGCGGTCCCTTAATCCCCCACGATGCACCGTGTGAGGAAGAAGCAGGCAGTCCCTTAGTCCTCACGATGCACCGTGCGAGCAGGGAAGGAGCAGGCGGTCGCTTATCTCGGCCCGTCTGCTTCCGCACATCACGCTCTAGGCTTCCGCAACCCAGAGGGAGCATCCTCAAACTGGGCCTTGCAAACCGCATTTCAAAATGAAAACATTTTAAAAGGCACCAATAAGCAGAGGCATCAGTTCTCATACACAAATCTGCAAAGTGTTTAAATAAAAGGGAATGAAAAAGGCGGATAGAAAAACAAAAACGTTGTAGGAGAAACTCATCCCTCTGCCAAGTTTTCCGTAATGTGACGTCTCTGAAAGTGCCGGGTAAATCCCTCCCTCACCACTGCAACTTGGCAGATGCTGGGGACACAGTGTCTTGCCCTGGGGAAGATGTACAGCATTCTGTATACACCCTTCTTAAATGCGAACACTGCCACGTTCGTTCGTTTCAAGCCCTCTCAACACCATTCTTTCTGCATTGAAGAAACGACTTTTTGTCTAACAAATAAAAAGTAGTGGTCCAGCCTTGTTTTGTTAACCGCCTAGCTCAGGGCCCCTCTGGCAGCGTAGGGCAAGGAGGAGAAAGCTGAATCCCGTTGTTAAAGTGTGTATACTACATGTATAGTACCGCTATAACAGAAATCCTGTGTTCTTGGGCTTGTAATAGAGAAATAGTATTGGTGCTCTGTGCCCTCTTGTAACATCACAAGGGGAGAGGCATCTTTGCATTGGGCTTGTTTTAAAGGTGGGCATTATTACACCAAGAATCGGCACATGGGAATGTGAGTCTGTGTGTATGTATATATGCAGCACGACCCTTTGTTATTGTATATCAGTGTGTGTATGTGTATATATGTGTCAGTGTGTTCATTTGTTAATGTGCATCGGTGTGTGTCAGTTTTTGTGTCAGTGTGTCAATCTACACACCGCTACGCATTTACAAATGAATACGCTGACACATGCACACTGACCGTGTGTGTATATTTGTTAATGTGGGGGCATGTGTGTGTATAATATATGTATATATGCGTGTCAGTGTCCATCACTGTGTGCGCGGGTTAATGTGCATCAGTGTGTGCGCGCTAGTGTGTATAGATGATATAGATTTAATTGCATAGTTAACCCCTTCTCATGACATTAGAAGTATTATAGGATTAACCTCTTTGATGCCAGGCTGGGGGGGGGGGGGGGGTGGCAGTAACTCAGTCAGAAAGAGTTAATGTTTCTAACAGAGAGAAACGGGAAGGAAAAGCCACAGAGAAGCGATTGGCTCAGGAGAGGTTCCGGCTGCAGAGGGGCGAGGTGCTGAGGTCAGCAAAGCATCATAACCAAGAGAACACTTCTGTACACAGCCCTTCATGTGGATGGCTTGCAATATAGCGGGAGTAAATGCACGCGGGTGTAAATCTGTACACATACATGTATAAATATATACCCATAATAGAAAAGGTGTACACAAAATATATACAAGCATGTTTAGAGTGTCTCAATTTGTGACACGTTACACCGGGTTGAAAAAAAGACTTACGTCCATCAAGTTCAACTGATGCTAAATTTAGACAACAGATACTTAGCCTATACAGTATTTGTACTTGCAGTATTTTGATCCATAGGAAGGCAAACAAAGAAACCCCAGTGACATATCGTCATCCAATGATATCTCCATGGGGGGGAAATAAATTCCTTCCCGACTCCAAATATTCCAATTACTCCCTGGATAAACATCCTTCCCATGTTTACTTATTTGGTATATCCCTGCATACCTTTCCTTTCTAAAAAGATGTCCAACCTTTTTTTGAAGGTATCTATTGTATCTGCCATCACAGTCTCCATGGGTTATAAATTCCACATTGTAACTGCTCTTACTGTAAAGAACCCTTTCATTTGTTGCTGGTGAAATCTACTTTCCTCCAACCTTAAGGGATGGCCCCCGAGTCCTTTGTACTGCCCGTGGGATGAATAGTTCTTTTGATATCCCCTCTTAGATGCTCATTGCTAACGTAAACAAATCTAATTAGCTAGCCTCTCATAAATCAGAATGAATCCAATGTATTATGTTCGTCTAGATTACGTGTGTTGTATGCCAATTGTAAGAAATATCGAAATGGCTGCCATATTCAAGAGACCCAGGTAAAATGATCTGATATTGATATTTCCCCACTGTTGAATGCTCCAGTGGAATATCACAACAAAATGTGTGATTAGGATGAAAAAGGAGACTCTCTTGGAGCAGTGACCTAGTGCCGGGGTGCTCAAATCCAGTCCACCCCTCCCCCAAACAGGTCAGGTTTTCAGGATATCCCAGCTTCAGCACAGTTGGCTCAATCGACAGCCTGATTGAGCCACCTGTGCTGAAGCAGGGATATCCTGAAAACCTGACCTGTTGGGCAGCTTGAGGACTGGAGTTGAGCACCCTTGACCTTTAGGGTTAACTAGCATTGAAATGAATCTGCTTGGTATTGTCGCTCACTCACCCCTGTGCTGCGGAGCGCGTTGAAGCAATATAAATAAAATCATAATAAGATTTCATAAAGGAAAATATTTTTAGATCATTGAAAGACAACTTGAGGCCTTAAAAAGGGGCCAATGGCTGATAAAACAAACTTTCCGAAAGAATAGCAGTGTCTTCCTGAAATTAAATCTAACCACGCTAAAAGCAAATATTTTGCTCCTTTGGAAATTAATTACAAATGCATTTCTCAGGGGTCCTTTGCGAGTTTATCAGTAAAGTGTGTGATGTACCCTTGGCCCACGCATCCTCATCAGAGAGCCAATAACAAAGGGTGAGGGAGAGACAGGGCTTTACCCATTTAAACGCTTGTTGCACACAGGGACAGACAAAAAGGAAAGAGCCAGAGGAAAGGAAACCCCTCACAAGTTTCAGCTCACCACGTTTACAAATAAACTTTACGTATGGGTGGCAGATTAGTACAAAAAAAGTAAATCCCCAGATGTGATGTAAATATGTTACTGCTATTAGTAGTTTGGTCCCAGGAGGCACGGACTCCTTAAATGGGCCATTAAAGACCCTTCGCATCTTTAGCCCATCAAATATCTGTTATAGGTCCCTTCAACAAACATGTTACTGGCATTGTACACTTTGATCCTACATAGGACTGTCCCTTTAATTGGACATGGTATACCCAAACCCTCCCTTTACCTCCAGAACTGGCCCGGCGCCCAGTATGGTCCTCTCCACCCCACTGGCGTTGCCCTTCTGGCTCAGCGCAGTCAGGCAGTGTATGAGGAAGTTGGTGCTCTGCGTCTTTCCTGAGCCGCTCTCTCCGGAGATGACAATGCACTGGTTGATGCGCTTCTTCAGCATGGTGTGATAGGACACGTCCGCGATGGCGAAGATGTGGGGCTCCAGCTTCCCCAGCTGGTGGTTGTCGTACATCTTCACGTACTTAGGGTTGTAGATGGGTAGGAACTTGAAGGGATTAATGGG
This sequence comes from Ascaphus truei, assembly GCF_040206685.1. Taxonomy (NCBI): domain Eukaryota; kingdom Metazoa; phylum Chordata; class Amphibia; order Anura; family Ascaphidae; genus Ascaphus; species Ascaphus truei. Next base: position 404,526 of record NW_027455995.1, on the reverse strand, counting down.
GATGCTCCCTGCGTAAGTATAGATTTTCTGCTTCAGGAAGCGGGTTTTTAGGTTGCCCAAGATAGCAGACTCCCTCAACTTTGGCAAGTTACACAGGTCATCATAGTCCTCCTGAGGCCGGGGCAGGAAGCCCCTCTCCACCAGCCTGCGGGCCTCCTTCTCATCGGACACCAGAGGCAGGTGAACATATTTAATGCTCCCGTCCTGGTTCCTCTCCTGCAGAAGGAAGTAGTAGCCATCCACCTGCTGGTGCTTCCCCTGGGCTCTCCGGGGCCACAGCAACACCCGTTGAACGGGCGAGTCGTTGAGATCAAGCACCCACTCCTCCCCTCCCGACTCCTTCACCTCTGCCAACACGTAGCACTTGGAGATGTCCAGCCCCAGGACAGACACCGCGTCCCTGATGACATCAGAGGTTGACGACTCTTTAGTGGCTGGAACCGTACAGCAGGAGTTGCTCCCTGGAGAGAGTTGTGGGTAAATGTAGAGATCGTGGAACCCTTTCTCATGGCCGGCGCCATTTTTTAAACTCATCCTGCCCCTGTCCTGGATCCGGCATGCCGTGTTGTATCAGAGAGCTGCATTCAGCATCTGGAAGGCAAAGTGAGGTTTTAAATGCAACACAGATTTGACCGCAACAATACATAGCACGCAACCAACGTTTAAACGGAGGAGCCCAATAAACAAAACAGATGTCCTGAAGTGGGTTTGCTGGCTCTGCACTGATTGTTTAATGGTGGCAGAAAAGCCGCTATGGCAAACAGAAAAAAAAAAAAAAACACACACACTTTGGGATAATTTACCTGTAGTCACAAGAGACTAGGAAAAAAACAAAAAAACACCATTAAATACTCTATTTTTTGGAGAGTGTCATACATATGCCATTCATAGCCTTAGAGAAACAGTCTAGGCAATATCCTACATGTGCGTTTTTAATAAATCAGTCCGATAGTATTAGGTAATAGTTAATTGTATTAACTCAATGCCATTATTTTCCATCTTACAATTTTTATAGAAGATATATATTAACAGTTTACATTAATACATTAACTTTTGTTTGATGGGGAAGGGTACTAAAGTTAAAAGGAGGAGGGCGGGGGGGGGCACACAACATACAGATTAAGTAGGAATTGGATATCATCTTAATTATAAATAAGACAATTGCTTCGAACATTTGTCTCAATTAGAAGTCTATAACCCCATACTAAGGTCTGTCCTGTGTAAGGACTTATCCCGTCATCTCCACCATTGTTGTGGGGGAATAACGGGTAGTGTGGGGCCCTACAAGAGTACCGACCTGGGGTTTACTATGTGGCTTCCCGGTTGTGTCTTATTGCCATGTTTGATGAGTTTTTAAGCAGCGTTACTACATTCCTCCTCTCTCTCATTTTTTTAGTTGTGTATGTAAAGCGTGCGACAATGTCTAATTCTACAGTCATACCTTAGCTGGCAATTGTTTGGTGCTCCGGTTATAAATCTGTAAAAATCCTGATTTTGTGACTAACATAATGGCTGCCTTTCAGTTTCAATCAATCCTTCAGTCAGGGTACTCAGCAGCTACAATGTGTTCTTATATTACTATGGTATCATTATCTATTGTTACAGTTTGCAGCTCAAACTGCTGGGAATATTGGCAACAAATTATCACAAATAGGAAAGTGTTGCAAAGATCTTGCTAGGTGTGCTAAAACCTGCAATAGAAATAAAAGGATGCTTTAAAAAAATAAAAAAACAACTCATTAAAAATGACATTAAGAGTTTAATAATATTTTTTTTTTAAATGCACTAATAAGTATTATCTAATAATACAGAACTGATTGAAAATAAAAATAAAAAAAACCTATATAAGATGTCACTTGTTTTGCTGCTCGAATATACTGATCATCCTTTGATTTCTATAGCAAGTTTATAGCACACATCCCCAGCTGTGCAAGATGTTTGTGATACTTTGTTGCCAATATTCCCAGATGTTTGAGCTGCAAACTGTAACAATAGGTAATGATACCTTGTAATATAAAAGAATACATTGGAGCTGCCTGAATTAGGCCTCGGCCCTGGTTATTGCTGGCGGACAGAGGCGCGCTGAGGCTGAGGGAAAGGCCTTAGAAAGCGCGCCGTCCGTGGGCGTGTCGGCGGGCGGACCAGTGACGTCACGGAGCTGGTTCGCCCTCATTGGGCGAACTGCTCACGTGACCGGCCTTGCGCTCCGGCAAGCGGGAAAATGAAAATTTTTCCTAAGACCTACGCTTCCGCGCGCTTGCGGAAGCGTAGACGAGCCCCTACTAAAGCCGCTCTCATTGCGGCTGTAGGGGCTAAGTGCCGAGCGGAAGCGCGCCTCCGCCCGCAAGCACTATCCATGGACGCGGCCTTACAATGACTGAAAGATTGATATGATTGATATAAACTGAAAGGCGGCCATTTAGTGAAAAAAGTAAAAAGTGAAAAAATCTGCGCTACCAATTATATATATTTTAGTGAATAATATTAACCTTCAACCATAACAGTTAAAATAACTAATAAGTGATGACTCGGTGTATCAAATAATATAATAATGACAGTGATATATCAGTGAATACTAAATACACAACCATAAAGTGAACCATAAAGTGAATCGTGATATTAGAATAAGGAGAAAACCTTAACAATAATAGAGTCTGCTGCTGTGCTGCTTCAGATGGCGCAACATCCTATGTGACTATTAAAGAAGAAAAAAAGAACAGACCGCACACAACTCAGTGTAATCAATTAAAATACATTGAAATAAAGTGAAGGTGGTGATAAATGCACGTACAAAGGGGTGATGTTATCAGGCAATACATGAATTTCGTCACGTTACCAACTGGAGCAGTGTTCTCACACGGTGTGAACACTGTCCCAGTTTATAACGTGCCGAGATTCATGTATCGCCTGATAAATGCACGTACAAAAAAGGGGCTGTTAACACCACCTTCACTTTATTTCAATATATTTTAATTGATTACACTGAGTTGTGCGCGGTCTGTTCTTTTTTCCCTTACTGCCCATTTAGTGAACCCTGGGAAGCAGGATCTTTGCTGATCGATCCCGGGAGAACGAATCGTTCGGCAGCTTAGGTAATTCATTTTCAATAAAAGGTAATCAAATGCTAAATATATTAAAAAAATATTTATTTTTTTTGTTATGTGCCGCTCGAACTGCCTTTTTAAGCTGTTAGAAGTAATATTTTCCACACTAACTATTGAAGCCACACTAGCAGACACTGGGTTTAAGAAAAAGGTAACAGAAATGTATTAATCTATACAGATTACAGAAATGCTTGTGAAACATCCACACCGATATTAATCATCATTGAATGAAAATGTAAGTCTTAAATACATTTACAACAACATTACAATACTCCTATAACTTCAGATCATGAAGGTCTTTCCTTTTAGGACTTTATGGAATTCTCAGCAAATGTTTTCTGGTCCGATCCATTTCTATACAGACGGTCACCGACCACTACAAAGATAGCACATGGAATTATACTGCACAGAAAATTTTAGTCCCACTCTTTGGGAATGGAGACTCTCTTTTCCAACACTGGAAAGCGGCTTCCCACCATATTGAATTTGGGGCCAGGCAGAGCAAAAAAACAGAACCACAAAATCCCAAAGAACCCCTCCACTGCTCAATTCCCTCCAGGCCTTGGGTCTATGAATCAAAGACTGCTCGTAGAAAGCACATTCTTTGTAACGGTCAGGAAATGATTTCGGTTGTACGTCCACACTGCACTCATGCCAGCCGGACTGAGTCACAGCAAGAGGTCTGTCTAGGGCAGGGGTTGGCAACTCCAGTCTTAATCATACTGAACCACTGATTGAGCCACCAGTGCTGAAGCAGGGGTATCCTGAAAACCTGAAATGTTGGTGGCCCTTGAGGACTGGAGTTGCCCACTCCTGGCCTAGGGCAATTTAACATCTGAAAAAAAAAATTAAAAAGGCCGCCTCGGACACAGACAGAATAAAAGATAACATGCTCCTTTGCACAGTCATCTCCTCCTGCTGCTGAATTTTGTGGACACTATTTATGTCATGCTTCTGTGAGCGGAATTCATTATGTTAAACTCTAGCTGCCTGGTATAGATATAAATGACCTTCTAGTTTGGAAGAGTCTCAGATTATGAAGAAAAGAAGATGGGCAGTTCACTTCCTGAACATTCCTTGTGGATTCTTGCTCCAATAAAAAGGTAACACACGAGTTGTTCATTGATGTAATCGTGTGTGCAAGTGTGAAGAGACAAGTGAGATTTGGAAAGCTCTGCCCACACAAAGAGGTGTATAAAGCTCTGTCCATGTGAAGAAGAGCCCCGTGGGGTTGGGAAAGCCCTGTAGCTTCTTTACATGGACAGAGCTTTCCCAACCTCACTGGGTTCTTCTTCACATGGACAGAGCTTTCCCAACCTCACTGGGTTCTTCTTCACATGGACAGAGCTTTCCCAACCTCACTGGTTTCCCAACCTTATGGGCGTCTTCACATATACAGAACCCCATGAGGTTGGGAAAGCTCTGTGCACTACAATATTTATCTATAAAAGAACTCACTGGTCTATTAAAATTGATCACAATCTGTTACATTTAAAGGTAGAAAGTGAATTACTTGAGAGTCACTGCCCCCTACATCGCTTTTCTGGAGAAAGTTAATCAAAATCCCTCCACATATAATGAGTGTACCTTCCGGTCTGATAAACGCTCTCTCCCTCCTCTAGGAGAGTTTCGGCTACTCATTCAGGAAGGAAATGAACACTGCAAAGAAGCTTTTCTTGGACATGAGGAAGTTAAATTGGGAACTTAGGTCACTGACCTACACCAATACTGCAAGGGGTCAGTGGCTGATTGCTTAGAGCAGTCCTTTGAAACTGCCCCCCTCTCCAAAGAAATCATATTGGTATCCGACACACAAAAGCAAGATGACCGCGGTTGCATGGGACCCACAATATCATAACAGAATAAGGCTGCGCTTATAGTGCCGGCAACGACAGCGATGCCGCGTGAAAACAATTGCATTGCCGCCGTCGCATGCGCTTATAGCAAGCTCGATGTGACGGCTTGGTCGCGATCACTGGAAGTCATTTCAATTTGATATTTCCAGCGACCGCAGCCTGACGTGACCGTCGCCGGCACTATAAGTGTAGCCTTAGGCAGGGGTATGCAAATTTCTTGAGCTGCGCGCCCGTCCGGGAGCCGCAACGTTTGCGCCCCCCCCGTCCCAATGACTGGGTGTTGAATGATGTCACGGGTCATGTGACGTCACCCCGCGGCGTCATTTGACTAGCGTTGCCCTGGCGACGTGTGACATCACATTACCCAACTGCGTCATTTGACGCCGCACCGCCGAAGACCCGCAGAGAGCAGGTAAGTGAGTTACAGAGGCCCCATTTAAATTAAATGCCGTGGGGAAGAGCGCGGGGCCTCTGTAACCGCACGCGCCCCCCTACAAATGTTCCCGCCCCCCAGTTTGCGCACTGCTGGCCTAAGGGTTCCATATAGTAGAATACTTTCATAGGGTAACTTTAGCGAGTAAATGGCCTTCAACCTACTATAATTCTTGCTCCCTCATCCTTTATCATTGCCACTTTCTGTATCTCCCAGTGTCCATGTATTGTATTGTATGTCTTTATTTATATAGCGCCATTAATGTACATAGCGCTTCACAGTAGTAATACACGTGGTAATCAAATAAATAACAGATAATATAAATAACAGGTCATGGGAATAAGTGCTACAGGCATAAAAGTAACATTAAGGAAGAGGAGTCCCTGCTCCTAGGAGCTTACAGTCTAATTGGTAGGTAGGGAGAACGTACAGACAGTAGGAGGGAATTCTGGTAAGTGCGTCTGCAGGGGGCCAAGCTTTATGTATCGTGTGTCCAGTCATATCCACAGTGCTATTCATATGCTTCTTTAAGCAAGTGTGTCTTAAGGTGGGTCTTAAAGGTGGATAGAGAGGGTGCTAGTCGGGTATTGAGGGGAAGGGCATTCCAGAGGTGTGGGGCAGTCAGTGAAAAAGGTTTAAGGCGGGAGAGGGCTTTAGATACAAAAGGGGGTAGAAAGAAGACATCCTTGAGAAGAACGCAAGAGTCTGGATGGTGCATAACGAGAAATTAGGGCTGAGATGTAAGGAGGGGCAGAAGAGTGTAAAGCTTTAAAAGTGAGGAGGAGAATGGAGTGTGAGATGCGGGATTTGATCGGAAGCCAGGAGAGGGATTTCATGAGGGGAGATGCTGAGACAGATCTAGGAAAGAGTAGAGTGATTCTGGCAGCAGCGTTTAGGATAGATTGTAGGGGAGACAGGTGAGAGGCAGGAAGGCCGGACAGCAGGAGGTTACAGTAATCAAGACGGGAGAGAATGAGGGCCTGAGTCAGAGTTTTAGCAATCGAGCAACAGAGGAAAGGGCGTATTTTTTTTATATTGCGGAGGAAAAAGCGACAGGTTTTAGAAATGTTTTGAATGTGAGGGGCGAATGTGAGAGGAGTCGAGTGTGACCCCTAGGCAGCGTGCTTGGGCTACTGGGTGAATGATCGTAGTTCCAACAGTAATGTGGAAGGAGGTAGTAGGGCCAGGTTTGGGAGGAAGTGAGGAGCTCTGTTTTTGCCATGTTGAGTTTAAGTCGGCGAAGGGCCATCCAGGATGATATAGCAGAGACATTCAGAAACTTTGGTTTGTACAGCAGGTGTAAGGTCGGGTGTTGAAAAGTACATTTGTGTGTCGTCAGCATAGAGGTGATATTTAAACCCAAAAGATGTTATTAGGTCACCTAGAGAGAGTGTGTACAGAGAAAATAGAAGAGGTCCCAGTATAGAGCCCTGGGGTATCCCCACAGAGAGATCGATAGATGTGGAGGTGTTATCAGAAGAGACACTGAAAGTACGATGGGAGAGGTAGGATGAGATCCAGGATAGAGCTTTGTTCCGAATACCAAGAGTATGGAGAATGTGAAGGATAAGAGGGTGGTCCACGCTATTAAATGCTGCAGAGAGGTCGAGTAATATGAGCAGAGTGTAACAACCTCTGTCTTTGGCAGCATGGAGGTCAGTTATTTTAGTGAGGGCTGTTTCCGTGGAGTGAGCAGTGTGGAAGTCAGATTGTAGAGGGTCTAGGAGAGAATATGTCATCCTGTCACTGAACTGTCCTCCTAAATCTCCTGGCAGCTTAGGCAGCGCTTATAGTGCTGGCGATGGGACCGATGACGTCACCCACGAAAGTTATAATTAGGTTTTGAAAGGGGGCGGGCAGAGGTCTCTGATTGCTTTAGATACAGTCACATGTGGCGACTGTCTCTAAAAAAAAAAAAAAAAATCTAATAGACCTGCCTTCAAATTTTTTTGCCGCGCCATCGCGCTTACTATAAGCACTTGCGACGGAGTCAATGTATTTGATTTGGAGCAACGTCACGTCGCTGTCGCCGTCGCAAGGCACTATAAGCGTATATATATAGATTTATGCTTACAACCATCTTTACCGGACCTCTTCTGCGAAACACCTGTGTATAAACTGTAGCATAATAATAATAGCATGTTCTTGTATAGCGCTGCTAGTTTTACGCAGCGCTTTACAGAGACATTTTGCAGGCACAGGTCCCTGCCCCGTGGAGCTTACAATCTATGTTTTTGGTGCCTGAGGCACAGTGAGATAAAGTGACTTGCCCAAGGTCACAAGGAGCAGACACTGGGAATTGAACCAGACTCCCCTGCTTCAAACTCAGTGCCAGTCAGTGTCTTTACTCACTGAGCCACTCCTTCTCCATACGCAGAGAGATTGGTAAACACTTTGTTCCTTTGTCGATTTCTGTAAACTAATTACATTGTCATCATTAGCCAAGAAAATGGAGGGGGAGAAGAGTGACAAATAAGATTATGAAGACAATCCCCAAAGCAAATGGAAATGTAATGTAATTTTCTCACAATTAAGTTCATTCTTTACGTTAAGTGTGATTGAAACTTGAAAGAGGGTTAAATTCCCACCAAGTATGGATTTGTTAATCTCCTCCTTCCTCCCCCCCATTGAATACCTCTTCTGGAGAATGTTTATTTTCCTCGAGAGCAAGAGTGCAGTTTTGTACTAGGCACAGTATTAATATGTGAGATTACAAAGTGTCCAGGAGACACAGAACAGGTACAGCAGCTTCGGTGCCCTTAGGGCAATTACAGGAGGGGCTGGGTGAAGGTAAAATGGGAGGAGGAAGCAATATACTATATACAGTACATAGTTTACGGAGCCTCAACACCCATGGGGAGTTTACATGTCCGCTTTTCAATTTTGCGAGGCCTGGGGCAGCTGTGTGTTGCACTAATCTGGTTAAAGTGTGTTACTGTATCCGATTTAATAAACATCTACAAAGTTATGTGACCTGTATTTAAATCAATATTACAATATATGTATGCTGGGGAAAAAAAAGGGGGGAGGGGGGGGGAGAGCGCCTTTCAAAAATAAATCCCTTTGAAACCAACCTTAATATCTTTCAACAAATGGTTTGGAATTCATGTAAAATTGTCCAAATACTTAAGGTCAAAAATGCTATATTGAGGAGACCTGCTTCATTTCTCTAAATATTACAGTATATAGAGCCGCACAATTGTTTCCTGGCACACTTAGCGGAGAAGCAAATGTTGGGTAGATATAGAGTCCGCAGATTCGGCACCAATAAAACTGTTTAATGGTAACCCAAGACTCCTTCTGGGCTGGTCTCCTCAATTCTTCGCTCTCACAAACATCACGTTCAATTAAGATACAGTAGGTTGCAAAATCTAAATATGGTCGGATGACATCGCTCGCCAATGGTTCCTTTATTTTCTTACCCGGCCTTACCGCCCCGGCCAAAATATTCATTCATTTTAGGTCATGGATTACGGCTACAATTACAAGAGCTCATATGTTTGCTAGCGGTTGTGTTAAAGTGGCAGTCCCTCCAAGGACCAAAGCGAACCAATTACATTACCCGATTTCCACTGTAAGGGGTCCCCTCTGGGTGATGGATGCCATTTTTATCCAAATATGACCCCTGATGTATTTTTATATTATTTTTTAAAGTGAGACTTGGGAGGGTGTGATTTCCTGTGGCTGCTCTCCTGTGAGTGTGAAAAGTGTGTGGTACAGCCAGAGCGCCCCCCTCCTCACATCCCTATAGGTTCTCCAATGAGGACAGGGTGAAGAAAACACTTCCCCATTTAGAGGCTCAAAAAAAAAATCTGTTTTTTTAATCAATTTCCGGAAAACAAAAAGGAGCGGTCAGATATTTGCTCTTAGCCGTGTTAGATTTGTTTAGGGAAGACAAACACTTTAAAGTATATTTTCTGGCCGACTATGTGGGATTGCACCTTTAAAGCAACAATACTACATCCCCCCCTTCTTTTCTTATTTGTATATGTGAAGCATGGGGCCATGTATTATTGGTGTTATTACCTAAGCTGGCAATCATTTGGTGCTCCTGTTATAAATCCTCATTGTGCGACTAATATAATGGCCGCTTCAGTCAGTGTAAGGCTGTTGCCATAGGGCGCGCAGCGCGA